>NW_027271981.1:0-269011 GCF_040938485.1 Diadema antillarum | reverse complement strand
GCATAGAGCACAAGTAAGGGACCAGAGGTACTCAGGAAAGTATCGTTTGAATGATGTCATTTATTTCTGAAAATCATGCCACATGTAAGCAATTCAATCTGTGTAGTGCATATCTCCTCATGAATTCTGGACCAAGCCACAGACTGCTTCATTGATCAGCATGTCTACGATATCGATGACGATATGCTGTTTGAATAATATTGTCCTGCATATACTCCTTCAACATCGCCGGAAATATCTTCATCCGAGAGCGAGAGGTCGGAGGAGTCACTGTCGAAGTCTGTTAAGTCTGTTACTGTTGTAAACACATCGTCGTCATCGCTTTCAAAGTCCTCGTCTTCTGAAGACGTGCGCAGAAGTTCGGAGAGTTCGCTCGGACTGATGGAGGAAAAATCGTCTTCCTCGTCATCACTGTTGTCACCCTGCCTGTCGTGACTTTTCCGTGCATACTCCTCTTCGTCGAGAAGAGACAAATTCGATATATTACTGAAACTCTGGCTGTAAAGACTAATGTCTTCGTTGAAGAGGCACTCGTCGACATCCGAAACGGAACCCCAGACAGATGTGACAGAGCTCCGCTCATCCCAACGAGAAGCCTCGTGATACTGCAAAGTAATACCAGGACAAGAGCAGAAAGAGTTTGGACTTGAAAGAAAATGTATAATACTTGCAGGTCACGGTATTTGTCATCATTATCGTATGAAATACGAGCCTTACAATAGACTTTTGCTGCTTTTCAAACTTGTTGGACAGAGTTATAGCCATGAAGTGGGAAATGATTATTGTTTGCCAAATGACATTGCCCTAAAATGATTTCTTGTCCATGGTATGAGAAAATATCGTTGATTTCCAGTATATAGTTGCCAATGTGTGTCTGAAGAGCGTCATATCTCAATGACGTGTGGAAACTTACAATTAGAAAAGACAGAAACTTTGTAAAACAAGTGAGAATTGAGGAAGAGAAAACATACAGGACATAAATGAGACGGCCCGTCGTAATGCAAACTCACCATACAGACATCTTTGGCACTCAGGACTGTGCCCTGCTTTCCGTTATGGTTGTCACCAGAACCTTAAGAAAAGCAAGGTCAAAACAGAACAGATTTTAGTTTCCTCAAATATGAAAGTGACATTTTCATTCTCATTCGACAATGTTTGGATAAGATTTATTCTTTCTTGAAATATATTTCTATTCTGGAAATTCTTCTATATGAGTTAGTCGAAAATGGTGATTTTAATTTGATCAACCCCCATCAAATGTGCTGAGAAGAGAGATCATAATTCTGCAATAATCTGAACATTTACTGCTCTCATCACAAAATCTATAGAAGACCTGGATTATCATGCACGGATGGAAAGTGTGGCATGTTGAGATTGTTTGTGCATGCCAGGAAATACATTACCTGCAGTGACACAACACAATTTGCTGAAAGATCTTGTCAGCGAACTACGGAGTCGAGCCCAAAATCGCCGACCGCGAGATAGCTCGGAAAACGTAGACATTTCGATATCAAGCTAAGAGAACACCATCAAAAGTGTACGAATAGCAAGAGGAATTCACTAGGAATGGACAAGTACTGTAGAATTTCGTTGTTATGTAAACAGAAATACTGCGTGCTTGCATTATTTCGTCACAGATATTCACATGTAGCTACGCCGAGTTTAATACGCGCTGCGCGTTTGCAGTAGAATTGATTATGACGAAACACTGAGTAAGCGCATTTGTAACGTCATCGATATTCTGGTAGGCAGCAAATAATGCAAGCACTGGGTGTCCTTCTCTGAACATAATATCTCGCTGTCATTATGTCATGTCGACCTTTTCATGTCATTTATCAGAAAAGTTGGTGGGTTCCAAGATCACCTGGAATTTCTCTTGCTTATTTGCTACAGTTTGATGAAAATTGATGTCTTAAAGACCTACTATTTCTCTTTAATTCCATTATACATGTAAACCTGTATAAGAGGCAATTTCAACGCGTATGGATATAAAGCATAAAGCTTTCTTTACTTCTTATCCACAGAAATATGACGTTATTCACAAAAACGAAAGTATTAATGATCATTCACAGATATCAACAAAGTATAAATCTGCAACAGCCATAACATTGGTGTATTGGATAGCCTGACTGAGACCCATTTATCACACAATATTTGTCCATTGCTATCCTTAAGGAGGGTTTATCTTAGGGAACGAGTGTGGAGATCAGGAAAAAGTTTGAAAGTCAATCCTTTTTTCCTTTCTTTTTTCTTTCTTTTTCATTTCCTTTCCGATATTTGAATGAAAGGGCTACACACTGTTTATGACTTCTTTCAATGATATAAGATCCGTGATTTGCTATTATTTGTCTCTGCCCGGCACATGCAATGCCTTTAGTATTAACTTTCTGATCGAGATTTGCTGGAAGAAACCAAATTCTTTGCCTGCCTACATTTCAAACAAGGCAATCGGAACATTAAGGGGCTCTACGTGCTTGATGTACACTGCATGTGTAACTCTGAACTATACATGCAGGCATATCAAAACACGTATCAGTGCTTTTCGAAATTAGCTTAGACAAGGCCTGGAATGTATGTTGGTTGCAAAACTCGTTGCAAATCTCTGAGTCTCAAATGAACCAGAGACGTCTAAAACCCCATTTCGCCACCTTCATCTGCTATCTTTACCTTATACTTCACTTCACGGTAAACGCATAGAGCACAAGTAAGGGACCAGAGGTACTCAGGAAAGTATCGTTTGAATGATGTCATTTATTTCTGAAAATCATGCCACATGTAAGCAATTCAATCTGTGTAGTGCATATCTCCTCATGAATTCTGGACCAAGCCACAGACTGCTTCATTGATCAGCATGTCTACGATATCGATGACGATGCTGTTTGAATAATATTGTCCTGCATATACTCCTTCAACATCGCCGGAAATATCTTCATCCGAGAGCGAGAGGTCGGAGGAGTCACTGTCGAAGTCTGTTAAGTCTGTTACTGTTGTAAACACATCGTCGTCATCGCTTTCAAAGTCCTCGTCTTCTGAAGACGTGCGCAGAAGTTCGGAGAGTTCGCTCGGACTGATGGAGGAAAAATCGTCTTCCTCGTCATCACTGTTGTCACCCTGCCTGTCGTGACTTTTCCGTGCATACTCCTCTTCGTCGAGAAGAGACAAATTCGATATATTACTGAAACTCTGGCTGTAAAGACTAATGTCTTCGTTGAAGAGGCACTCGTCGACATCCGAAACGGAACCCCAGAAAGATGTGACAGAGCTCCGCTCATCCCAACGAGAAGCCTCGTGATACTGCAAAGTAATACCAGGACAAGAGCAGAAAGAGTTTGGACTTGAAAGAAAATGTATAATACTTGCAGGTCACGGTATTTGTCATCATTATCGTATAAAATACGAGCCTTACAATAGACTTTTGCTGCTTTTCAAACTTGTTGGACAGAGTTATAGCCATGAAGTGGGAAATGATTATTGTTTGCCAAATGACATTGCCCTAAAATGATTTCTTGTCCATGGTATGAGAAAATATCGTTGATTTCCAGTATATAGTTGCCAATGTGTGTCTGAAGAGCGTCATATCTCAATGACGTGTGGAAACTTACAATTAGAAAAGACAGAAACTTTGTAAAACAAGTGAGAATTGAGGAAGAGAAAACATACAGGACATAAATGAGACGGCCCGTCGTAATGCAAACTCACCATACAGACATCTTTGGCACTCAGGACTGTGCCCTGCTTTCCGTTATGGTTGTCACCAGAACCTTAAGAAAAGCAAGGTCAAAACAGAACAGATTTTAGTTTCCTCAAATATGAAAGTGACATTTTCATTCTCATTCGACAATGTTTGGATAAGATTTATTCTTTCTTGAAATATATTTCTATTCTGGAAATTCTTCTATATGAGTTAGTCGAAAATGGTGATTCTAATTTGATCAACCCCCATCAAATGTGCTGAGAAGAGAGATCATAATTCTGCAATAATCTGAACATTTACTGCTCTCATCACAAAATCTATAGAAGACCTGGATTATCATGCACGGATGGAAAGTGTGGCATGTTGAGATTGTTTGTGCATGCCAGGAAATACATTACCTGCAGTGACACAACACAATTTGCTGAAAGATCTTGTCAGCGAACTACGGAGTCGAGCCCAAAATCGCCGACCGCGAGATAGCTCGGAAAACGTAGACATTTCGATATCAAGCTAAGAGAACACCATCAAAAGTGTACGAATAGCAAGAGGAATTCACTAGGAATGGACAAGTACTGTAGAATTTCGTTGTTATGTAAACAGAAATACTGCGTGCTTGCATTATTTCGTCACAGATATTCACATGTAGCTACGCCGAGTTTAATACGCGCTGCGCGTTTGCAGTAGAATTGATTATGACGAAACACTGAGTAAGCGCATTTGTAACGTCATCGATATTCTGGTAGGCAGCAAATAATGCAAGCACTGGGTGTCCTTCTCTGAACATAATATCTCGCTGTCATTATGTCATGTCGACCTTTTCATGTCATTTATCAGAAAAGTTGGTGGGTTCCAAGATCACCTGGAATTTCTCTTGCTTATTTGCTACAGTTTGATGAAAATTGATGTGTTAAAGACCTACTATTTCTCTTTAATTCCATTATACATGTAAACCTGTATAAGAGGCAATTTCAACGCGTATGGATATAAAGCATAAAGCTTTCTTTACTTCTTATCCACAGAAATATGACGTTATTCACAAAAACGAAAGTATTAATGATCATTCACAGATATCAACAAAGTATAAATCTGCAACAGCCATAACATTGGTGTATTGGATAGCCTGACTGAGACCCATTTATCACACAATATTTGTCCATTGCTATCCTTAAGGAGGGTTTATCTTAGGGAACGAGTGTGGAGATCAGGAAAAAGTTTGAAAGTCAATCCTTTTTTCCTTTCTTTTTTCTTTCTTTTTCATTTCCTTTCCGATATTTGAATGAAAGGGCTACACACTGTTTATGACTTCATTCAATGATATAAGATCCGTGATTTGCTATTATTTGTCTCTGCCCGGCACATGCAATGCCTTTAGTATTAACTTTCTGATCGAGATTTGCTGGAAGAAACCAAATTCTTTGCCTGCCTACATTTCAAACAAGGCAATCAGAACATTAAGGGGCTCTACGTGCTTGATGTACACTGCATGTGTAACTCTGAACTATACATGCAGGCATATCAAAACACGTATCAGTGCTTTTCGAAATTAGCTTAGACAAGGCCTGGAATGTATGTTGGTTGCAAAACTCGTTGCAAATCTCTGAGTCTCAAATGAACCAGAGACGTCTAAAACCCAATTTCGCCCCCTTCATCTGCTATCTTTACCTTATACTTCACTTCACGGTAAACGCATAGAGCACAAGTAAGGGACCAGAGGTACTCAGGAAAGTATCGTTTGAATGATGTCATTTATTTCTGAAAATCATGCCACATGTAAGCAATTCAATCTGTGTAGTGCATATCTCCTCATGAATTCTGGACCAAGCCACAGACTGCTTCATTGATCAGCATGTCTACGATATCGATGACGATGCTGTTTGAATAATATTGTCCTGCATATACTCCTTCAACATCGCCGGAAATATCTTCATCCGAGAGCGAGAGGTCGGAGGAGTCACTGTCGAAGTCTGTTAAGTCTGTTACTGTTGTAAACACATCGTCGTCATCGCTTTCAAAGTCCTCGTCTTCTGAAGACGTGCGCAGAAGTTCGGAGAGTTCGCTCGGACTGATGGAGGAAAAATCGTCTTCCTCGTCATCACTGTTGTCACCCTGCCTGTCGTGACTTTTCCGTGCATACTCCTCTTCGTCGAGAAGAGACAAATTCGATATATTACTGAAACTCTGGCTGTAAAGACTAATGTCTTCGTTGAAGAGGCACTCGTCGACATCCGAAACGGAACCCCAGAAAGATGTGACAGAGCTCCGCTCATCCCAACGAGAAGCCTCGTGATACTGCAAAGTAATACCAGGACAAGAGCAGAAAGAGTTTGGACTTGAAAGAAAATGTATAATACTTGCAGGTCACGGTATTTGTCATCATTATCGTATAAAATACGAGCCTTACAATAGACTTTTGCTGCTTTTCAAACTTGTTGGACAGAGTTATAGCCATGAAGTGGGAAATGATTATTGTTTGCCAAATGACATTGCCCTAAAATGATTTCTTGTCCATGGTATGAGAAAATATCGTTGATTTCCAGTATATAGTTGCCAATGTGTGTCTGAAAAGCGTCATATCTCAATGACGTGTGGAAACTTACAATGAGAAAAGACAGAAACTTTGTAAAACAAGTGAGAATTGAGGAAGAGAAAACATACAGGACATAAATGAGACGGCCCGTCGTAATGCAAACTCACCATACAGACATCTTTGGCACTCAGGACTGTGCCCTGCTTTCCGTTATGGTTGTCACCAGAACCTTAAGAAAAGCAAGGTCAAAACAGAACAGATTTTAGTTTCCTCAAATATGAAAGTGACATTTTCATTCTCATTCGACAATGTTTGGATAAGATTTATTCTTTCTTGAAATATATTTCTATTCTGGAAATTCTTCTATATGAGTTAGTCGAAAATGGTGATTTTAATTTGATCAACCCCCATCAAATGTGCTGAGAAGAGAGATCATAATTCTGCAATAATCTGAACATTTACTGCTCTCATCACAAAATCTATAGAAGACCTGGATTATCATGCACGGATGGAAAGTGTGGCATGTTGAGATTGTTTGTGCATGCCAGGAAATACATTACCTGCAGTGACACAACACAATTTGCTGAAAGATCTTGTCAGCGAACTACGGAGTCGAGCCCAAAATCGCCGACCGCGAGATAGCTCGGAAAACGTAGACATTTCGATATCAAGCTAAGAGAACACCATCAAAAGTGTACGAATAGCAAGAGGAATTCACTAGGAATGGACAAGTACTGTAGAATTTCGTTGTTATGTAAACAGAAATACTGCGTGCTTGCATTATTTCGTCACAGATATTCACATGTAGCTACGCCGAGTTTAATACGCGCTGCGCGTTTGCAGTAGAATTGATTATGACGAAACACTGAGTAAGCGCATTTGTAACGTCATCGATATTCTGGTAGGCAGCAAATAATGCAAGCACTGGGTGTCCTTCTCTGAACATAATATCTCGCTGTCATTATGTCATGTCGACCTTTTCATGTCATTTATCAGAAAAGTTGGTGGGTTCCAAGATCACCTGGAATTTCTCTTGCTTATTTGCTACAGTTTCATGAAAATTGATGTGTTAAAGACCTACTATTTCTCTTTAATTCCATTATACATGTAAACCTGTATAAGAGGCAATTTCAACGCGTATGGATATAAAGCATAAAGCTTTCTTTACTTCTTATCCACAGAAATATGACGTTATTCACAAAAACGAAAGTATTAATGATCATTCACAGATATCAACAAAGTATAAATCTGCAACAGCCATAACATTGGTGTATTGGATAGCCTGACTGAGACCCATTTATCACACAATATTTGTCCATTGCTATCCTTAAGGAGGGTTTATCTTAGGGAACGAGTGTGGAGATCAGGAAAAAGTTTGAAAGTCAATCCTTTTTTCCTTTCTTTTTTCTTTCTTTTTCATTTCCTTTCCGATATTTGAATGAAAGGGCTACACACTGTTTATGACTTCTTTCAATGATATAAGATCCGTGATTTGCTATTATTTGTCTCTGCCCGGCACATGCAATGCCTTTAGTATTAACTTTCTGATCGAGATTTGCTGGAAGAAACCAAATTCTTTGCCTGCCTACATTTCAAACAAGGCAATCAGAACATTAAGGGGCTCTACGTGCTTGATGTACACTGCATGTGTAACTCTGAACTATACATGCAGGCATATCAAAACACGTATCAGTGCTTTTCGAAATTAGCTTAGACAAGGCCTGGAATGTATGTTGGTTGCAAAACTCGTTGCAAATCTCTGAGTCTCAAATGAACCAGAGACGTCTAAAACCCAATTTCGCCCCCTTCATCTGCTATCTTTACCTTATACTTCACTTCACGGTAAACGCATAGAGCACAAGTAAGGGACCAGAGGTACTCAGGAAAGTATCGTTTGAATGATGTCATTTATTTCTGAAAATCATGCCACATGTAAGCAATTCAATCTGTGTAGTGCATATCTCCTCATGAATTCTGGACCAAGCCACAGACTGCTTCATTGATCAGCATGTCTACGATATCGATGACGATGCTGTTTGAATAATATTGTCCTGCATATACTCCTTCAACATCGCCGGAAATATCTTCATCCGAGAGCGAGAGGTCGGAGGAGTCACTGTCGAAGTCTGTTAAGTCTGTTACTGTTGTAAACACATCGTCGTCATCGCTTTCAAAGTCCTCGTCTTCTGAAGACGTGCGCAGAAGTTCGGAGAGTTCGCTCGGACTGATGGAGGAAAAATCGTCTTCCTCGTCATCACTGTTGTCACCCTGCCTGTCGTGACTTTTCCGTGCATACTCCTCTTCGTCGAGAAGAGACAAATTCGATATATTACTGAAACTCTGGCTGTAAAGACTAATGTCTTCGTTGAAGAGGCACTCGTCGACATCCGAAACGGAACCCCAGAAAGATGTGACAGAGCTCCGCTCATCCCAACGAGAAGCCTCGTGATACTGCAAAGTAATACCAGGACAAGAGCAGAAAGAGTTTGGACTTGAAAGAAAATGTATAATACTTGCAGGTCACGGTATTTGTCATCATTATCGTATAAAATACGAGCCTTACAATAGACTTTTGCTGCTTTTCAAACTTGTTGGACAGAGTTATAGCCATGAAGTGGGAAATGATTATTGTTTGCCAAATGACATTGCCCTAAAATGATTTCTTGTCCATGGTATGAGAAAATATCGTTGATTTCCAGTATATAGTTGCCAATGTGTGTCTGAAAAGCGTCATATCTCAATGACGTGTGGAAACTTACAATGAGAAAAGACAGAAACTTTGTAAAACAAGTGAGAATTGAGGAAGAGAAAACATACAGGACATAAATGAGACGGCCCGTCGTAATGCAAACTCACCATACAGACATCTTTGGCACTCAGGACTGTGCCCTGCTTTCCGTTATGGTTGTCACCAGAACCTTAAGAAAAGCAAGGTCAAAACAGAACAGATTTTAGTTTCCTCAAATATGAAAGTGACATTTTCATTCTCATTCGACAATGTTTGGATAAGATTTATTCTTTCTTGAAATATATTTCTATTCTGGAAATTCTTCTATATGAGTTAGTCGAAAATGGTGATTTTAATTTGATCAACCCCCATCAAATGTGCTGAGAAGAGAGATCATAATTCTGCAATAATCTGAACATTTACTGCTCTCATCACAAAATCTATAGAAGACCTGGATTATCATGCACGGATGGAAAGTGTGGCATGTTGAGATTGTTTGTGCATGCCAGGAAATACATTACCTGCAGTGACACAACACAATTTGCTGAAAGATCTTGTCAGCGAACTACGGAGTCGAGCCCAAAATCGCCGACCGCGAGATAGCTCGGAAAACGTAGACATTTCGATATCAAGCTAAGAGAACACCATCAAAAGTGTACGAATAGCAAGAGGAATTCACTAGGAATGGACAAGTACTGTAGAATTTCGTTGTTATGTAAACAGAAATACTGCGTGCTTGCATTATTTCGTCACAGATATTCACATGTAGCTACGCCGAGTTTAATACGCGCTGCGCGTTTGCAGTAGAATTGATTATGACGAAACACTGAGTAAGCGCATTTGTAACGTCATCGATATTCTGGTAGGCAGCAAATAATGCAAGCACTGGGTGTCCTTCTCTGAACATAATATCTCGCTGTCATTATGTCATGTCGACCTTTTCATGTCATTTATCAGAAAAGTTGGTGGGTTCCAAGATCACCTGGAATTTCTCTTGCTTATTTGCTACAGTTTGATGAAAATTGATGTGTTAAAGACCTACTATTTCTCTTTAATTCCATTATACATGTAAACCTGTATAAGAGGCAATTTCAACGCGTATGGATATAAAGCATAAAGCTTTCTTTACTTCTTATCCACAGAAATATGACGTTATTCACAAAAACGAAAGTATTAATGATCATTCACAGATATCAACAAAGTATAAATCTGCAACAGCCATAACATTGGTGTATTGGATAGCCTGACTGAGACCCATTTATCACACAATATTTGTCCATTGCTATCCTTAAGGAGGGTTTATCTTAGGGAACGAGTGTGGAGATCAGGAAAAAGTTTGAAAGTCAATCCTTTTTTCCTTTCTTTTTTCTTTCTTTTTCATTTCCTTTCCGATATTTGAATGAAAGGGCTACACACTGTTTATGACTTCTTTCAATGATATAAGATCCGTGATTTGCTATTATTTGTCTCTGCCCGGCACATGCAATGCCTTTAGTATTAACTTTCTGATCGAGATTTGCTGGAAGAAACCAAATTCTTTGCCTGCCTACATTTCAAACAAGGCAATCAGAACATTAAGGGGCTCTACGTGCTTGATGTACACTGCATGTGTAACTCTGAACTATACATGCAGGCATATCAAAACACGTATCAGTGCTTTTCGAAATTAGCTTAGACAAGGCCTGGAATGTATGTTGGTTGCAAAACTCGTTGCAAATCTCTGAGTCTCAAATGAACCAGAGACGTCTAAAACCCAATTTCGCCCCCTTCATCTGCTATCTTTACCTTATACTTCACTTCACGGTAAACGCATAGAGCACAAGTAAGGGACCAGAGGTACTCAGGAAAGTATCGTTTGAATGATGTCATTTATTTCTGAAAATCATGCCACATGTAAGCAATTCAATCTGTGTAGTGCATATCTCCTCATGAATTCTGGACCAAGCCACAGACTGCTTCATTGATCAGCATGTCTACGATATCGATGACGATGCTGTTTGAATAATATTGTCCTGCATATACTCCTTCAACATCGCCGGAAATATCTTCATCCGAGAGCGAGAGGTCGGAGGAGTCACTGTCGAAGTCTGTTAAGTCTGTTACTGTTGTAAACACATCGTCGTCATCGCTTTCAAAGTCCTCGTCTTCTGAAGACGTGCGCAGAAGTTCGGAGAGTTCGCTCGGACTGATGGAGGAAAAATCGTCTTCCTCGTCATCACTGTTGTCACCCTGCCTGTCGTGACTTTTCCGTGCATACTCCTCTTCGTCCAGAAGAGACAAATTCGATATATTACTGAAACTCTGGCTGTAAAGACTAATGTCTTCGTTGAAGAGGCACTCGTCGACATCCGAAACGGAACCCCAGAAAGATGTGACAGAGCTCCGCTCATCCCAACGAGAAGCCTCGTGATACTGCAAAGTACTACCAGGACAAGAGCAGAAAGAGTTTGGACTTGAAAGAAAATGTATAATACTTGCAGGTCACGGTATTTGTCATCATTATCGTATAAAATACGAGCCTTACAATAGACTTTTGCTGCTTTTCAAACTTGTTGGTCAGAGTTATAGCCATGAAGTGGGAAATGATTATTGTTTGCCAAATGACATTGCCCTAAAATGATTTCTTGTCCATGGTATGAGAAAATATCGTTGATTTCCAGTATATAGTTGCCAATGTGTGTCTGAAGAGCGTCATATCTCAATGACGTGTGGAAACTTACAATTAGAAAAGACAGAAACTTTGTAAAACAAGTGAGAATTGAGGAAGAGAAAACATACAGGACATAAATGAGACGGCCCGTCGTAATGCAAACTCACCATACAGACATCTTTGTCACTCAGGACTGTGCCCTGCTTTCCGTTATGGTTGTCACCAGAACCTTAAGAAAAGCAAGGTCAAAACAGAACAGATTTTAGTTTCCTCAAATATGAAAGTGACATTTTCATTCTCATTCGACAATGTTTGGATAAGATTTATTCTTTCTTGAAATATATTTCTATTCTGGAAATTCTTCTATATGAGTTAGTCGAAAATGGTGATTTTAATTTGATCAACCCCCATCAAATGTGCTGAGAAGAGAGATCATAATTCTGCAATAATCTGAACATTTACTGCTCTCATCACAAAATCTATAGAAGACCTGGATTATCATGCACGGATGGAAAGTGTGGCATGTTGAGATTGTTTGTGCATGCCAGGAAATACATTACCTGCAGTGACACAACACAATTTGCTGAAAGATCTTGTCAGCGAACTACGGAGTCGAGCCCAAAATCGCCGACCGCGAGATAGCTCGGAAAACGTAGACATTTCGATATCAAGCTAAGAGAACACCATCAAAAGTGTACGAATAGCAAGAGGAATTCACTAGGAATGGACAAGTACTGTAGAATTTCGTTGTTATGTAAACAGAAATACTGCGTGCTTGCATTATTTCGTCACAGATATTCACATGTAGCTACGCCGAGTTTAATACGCGCTGCGCGTTTGCAGTAGAATTGATTATGACGAAACACTGAGTAAGCGCATTTGTAACGTCATCGATATTCTGGTAGGCAGCAAATAATGCAAGCACTGGGTGTCCTTCTCTGAACATAATATCTCGCTGTCATTATGTCATGTCGACCTTTTCATGTCATTTATCAGAAAAGTTGGTGGGTTCCAAGATCACCTGGAATTTCTCTTGCTTATTTGCTACAGTTTGATGAAAATTGATGTGTTAAAGACCTACTATTTCTCTTTAATTCCATTATACATGTAAACCTGTATAAGAGGCAATTTCAACGCGTATGGATATAAAGCATAAAGCTTTCTTTACTTCTTATCCACAGAAATATGACGTTATTCACAAAAACGAAAGTATTAATGATCATTCACAGATATCAACAAAGTATAAATCTGCAACAGCCATAACATTGGTGTATTGGATAGCCTGACTGAGACCCATTTATCACACAATATTTGTCCATTGCTATCCTTAAGGAGGGTTTATCTTAGGGAACGAGTGTGGAGATCAGGAAAAAGTTTGAAAGTCAATCCTTTTTTCCTTTCTTTTTTCTTTCTTTTTCATTTCCTTTCCGATATTTGAATGAAAGGGCTACACACTGTTTATGACTTCTTTCAATGATATAAGATCCGTGATTTGCTATTATTTGTCTCTGCCCGGCACATGCAATGCCTTTAGTATTAACTTTCTGATCGAGATTTGCTGGAAGAAACCAAATTCTTTGCCTGCCTACATTTCAAACAAGGCAATCAGAACATTAAGGGGCTCTACGTGCTTGATGTACACTGCATGTGTAACTCTGAACTATACATGCAGGCATATCAAAACACGTATCAGTGCTTTTCGAAATTAGCTTAGACAAGGCCTGGAATGTATGTTGGTTGCAAAACTCGTTGCAAATCTCTGAGTCTCAAATGAACCAGAGACGTCTAAAACCCAATTTCGCCCCCTTCATCTGCTATCTTTACCTTATACTTCACTTCACGGTAAACGCATAGAGCACAAGTAAGGGACCAGAGGTACTCAGGAAAGTATCGTTTGAATGATGTCATTTATTTCTGAAAATCATGCCACATGTAAGCAATTCAATCTGTGTAGTGCATATCTCCTCATGAATTCTGGACCAAGCCACAGACTGCTTCATTGATCAGCATGTCTACGATATCGATGACGATGCTGTTTGAATAATATTGTCCTGCATATACTCCTTCAACATCGCCGGAAATATCTTCATCCGAGAGCGAGAGGTCGGAGGAGTCACTGTCGAAGTCTGTTAAGTCTGTTACTGTTGTAAACACATCGTCGTCATCGCTTTCAAAGTCCTCGTCTTCTGAAGACGTGCGCAGAAGTTCGGAGAGTTCGCTCGGACTGATGGAGGAAAAATCGTCTTCCTCGTCATCACTGTTGTCACCCTGCCTGTCGTGACTTTTCCGTGCATACTCCTCTTCGTCGAGAAGAGACAAATTCGATATATTACTGAAACTCTGGCTGTAAAGACTAATGTCTTCGTTGAAGAGGCACTCGTCGACATCCGAAACGGAACCCCAGAAAGATGTGACAGAGCTCCGCTCATCCCAACGAGAAGCCTCGTGATACTGCAAAGTAATACCAGGACAAGAGCAGAAAGAGTTTGGACTTGAAAGAAAATGTATAATACTTGCAGGTCACGGTATTTGTCATCATTATCGTATAAAATACGAGCCTTACAATAGACTTTTGCTGCTTTTCAAACTTGTTGGACAGAGTTATAGCCATGAAGTGGGAAATGATTATTGTTTGCCAAATGACATTGCCCTAAAATGATTTCTTGTCCATGGTATGAGAAAATATCGTTGATTTCCAGTATATAGTTGCCAATGTGTGTCTGAAAAGCGTCATATCTCAATGACGTGTGGAAACTTACAATGAGAAAAGACAGAAACTTTGTAAAACAAGTGAGAATTGAGGAAGAGAAAACATACAGGACATAAATGAGACGGCCCGTCGTAATGCAAACTCACCATACAGACATCTTTGGCACTCAGGACTGTGCCCTGCTTTCCGTTATGGTTGTCACCAGAACCTTAAGAAAAGCAAGGTCAAAACAGAACAGATTTTAGTTTCCTCAAATATGAAAGTGACATTTTCATTCTCATTCGACAATGTTTGGATAAGATTTATTCTTTCTTGAAATATATTTCTATTCTGGAAATTCTTCTATATGAGTTAGTCGAAAATGGTGATTTTAATTTGATCAACCCCCATCAAATGTGCTGAGAAGAGAGATCATAATTCTGCAATAATCTGAACATTTACTGCTCTCATCACAAAATCTATAGAAGACCTGGATTATCATGCACGGATGGAAAGTGTGGCATGTTGAGATTGTTTGTGCATGCCAGGAAATACATTACCTGCAGTGACACAACACAATTTGCTGAAAGATCTTGTCAGCGAACTACGGAGTCGAGCCCAAAATCGCCGACCGCGAGATAGCTCGGAAAACGTAGACATTTCGATATCAAGCTAAGAGAACACCATCAAAAGTGTACGAATAGCAAGAGGAATTCACTAGGAATGGACAAGTACTGTAGAATTTCGTTGTTATGTAAACAGAAATACTGCGTGCTTGCATTATTTCGTCACAGATATTCACATGTAGCTACGCCGAGTTTAATACGCGCTGCGCGTTTGCAGTAGAATTGATTATGACGAAACACTGAGTAAGCGCATTTGTAACGTCATCGATATTCTGGTAGGCAGCAAATAATGCAAGCACTGGGTGTCCTTCTCTGAACATAATATCTCGCTGTCATTATGTCATGTCGACCTTTTCATGTCATTTATCAGAAAAGTTGGTGGGTTCCAAGATCACCTGGAATTTCTCTTGCTTATTTGCTACAGTTTCATGAAAATTGATGTGTTAAAGACCTACTATTTCTCTTTAATTCCATTATACATGTAAACCTGTATAAGAGGCAATTTCAACGCGTATGGATATAAAGCATAAAGCTTTCTTTACTTCTTATCCACAGAAATATGACGTTATTCACAAAAACGAAAGTATTAATGATCATTCACAGATATCAACAAAGTATAAATCTGCAACAGCCATAACATTGGTGTATTGGATAGCCTGACTGAGACCCATTTATCACACAATATTTGTCCATTGCTATCCTTAAGGAGGGTTTATCTTAGGGAACGAGTGTGGAGATCAGGAAAAAGTTTGAAAGTCAATCCTTTTTTCCTTTCTTTTTTCTTTCTTTTTCATTTCCTTTCCGATATTTGAATGAAAGGGCTACACACTGTTTATGACTTCTTTCAATGATATAAGATCCGTGATTTGCTATTATTTGTCTCTGCCCGGCACATGCAATGCCTTTAGTATTAACTTTCTGATCGAGATTTGCTGGAAGAAACCAAATTCTTTGCCTGCCTACATTTCAAACAAGGCAATCAGAACATTAAGGGGCTCTACGTGCTTGATGTACACTGCATGTGTAACTCTGAACTATACATGCAGGCATATCAAAACACGTATCAGTGCTTTTCGAAATTAGCTTAGACAAGGCCTGGAATGTATGTTGGTTGCAAAACTCGTTGCAAATCTCTGAGTCTCAAATGAACCAGAGACGTCTAAAACCCAATTTCGCCCCCTTCATCTGCTATCTTTACCTTATACTTCACTTCACGGTAAACGCATAGAGCACAAGTAAGGGACCAGAGGTACTCAGGAAAGTATCGTTTGAATGATGTCATTTATTTCTGAAAATCATGCCACATGTAAGCAATTCAATCTGTGTAGTGCATATCTCCTCATGAATTCTGGACCAAGCCACAGACTGCTTCATTGATCAGCATGTCTACGATATCGATGACGATGCTGTTTGAATAATATTGTCCTGCATATACTCCTTCAACATCGCCGGAAATATCTTCATCCGAGAGCGAGAGGTCGGAGGAGTCACTGTCGAAGTCTGTTAAGTCTGTTACTGTTGTAAACACATCGTCGTCATCGCTTTCAAAGTCCTCGTCTTCTGAAGACGTGCGCAGAAGTTCGGAGAGTTCGCTCGGACTGATGGAGGAAAAATCGTCTTCCTCGTCATCACTGTTGTCACCCTGCCTGTCGTGACTTTTCCGTGCATACTCCTCTTCGTCCAGAAGAGACAAATTCGATATATTACTGAAACTCTGGCTGTAAAGACTAATGTCTTCGTTGAAGAGGCACTCGTCGACATCCGAAACGGAACCCCAGAAAGATGTGACAGAGCTCCGCTCATCCCAACGAGAAGCCTCGTGATACTGCAAAGTACTACCAGGACAAGAGCAGAAAGAGTTTGGACTTGAAAGAAAATGTATAATACTTGCAGGTCACGGTATTTGTCATCATTATCGTATAAAATACGAGCCTTACAATAGACTTTTGCTGCTTTTCAAACTTGTTGGTCAGAGTTATAGCCATGAAGTGGGAAATGATTATTGTTTGCCAAATGACATTGCCCTAAAATGATTTCTTGTCCATGGTATGAGAAAATATCGTTGATTTCCAGTATATAGTTGCCAATGTGTGTCTGAAGAGCGTCATATCTCAATGACGTGTGGAAACTTACAATTAGAAAAGACAGAAACTTTGTAAAACAAGTGAGAATTGAGGAAGAGAAAACATACAGGACATAAATGAGACGGCCCGTCGTAATGCAAACTCACCATACAGACATCTTTGTCACTCAGGACTGTGCCCTGCTTTCCGTTATGGTTGTCACCAGAACCTTAAGAAAAGCAAGGTCAAAACAGAACAGATTTTAGTTTCCTCAAATATGAAAGTGACATTTTCATTCTCATTCGACAATGTTTGGATAAGATTTATTCTTTCTTGAAATATATTTCTATTCTGGAAATTCTTCTATATGAGTTAGTCGAAAATGGTGATTTTAATTTGATCAACCCCCATCAAATGTGCTGAGAAGAGAGATCATAATTCTGCAATAATCTGAACATTTACTGCTCTCATCACAAAATCTATAGAAGACCTGGATTATCATGCACGGATGGAAAGTGTGGCATGTTGAGATTGTTTGTGCATGCCAGGAAATACATTACCTGCAGTGACACAACACAATTTGCTGAAAGATCTTGTCAGCGAACTACGGAGTCGAGCCCAAAATCGCCGACCGCGAGATAGCTCGGAAAACGTAGACATTTCGATATCAAGCTAAGAGAACACCATCAAAAGTGTACGAATAGCAAGAGGAATTCACTAGGAATGGACAAGTACTGTAGAATTTCGTTGTTATGTAAACAGAAATACTGCGTGCTTGCATTATTTCGTCACAGATATTCACATGTAGCTACGCCGAGTTTAATACGCGCTGCGCGTTTGCAGTAGAATTGATTATGACGAAACACTGAGTAAGCGCATTTGTAACGTCATCGATATTCTGGTAGGCAGCAAATAATGCAAGCACTGGGTGTCCTTCTCTGAACATAATATCTCGCTGTCATTATGTCATGTCGACCTTTTCATGTCATTTATCAGAAAAGTTGGTGGGTTCCAAGATCACCTGGAATTTCTCTTGCTTATTTGCTACAGTTTGATGAAAATTGATGTGTTAAAGACCTACTATTTCTCTTTAATTCCATTATACATGTAAACCTGTATAAGAGGCAATTTCAACGCGTATGGATATAAAGCATAAAGCTTTCTTTACTTCTTATCCACAGAAATATGACGTTATTCACAAAAACGAAAGTATTAATGATCATTCACAGATATCAACAAAGTATAAATCTGCAACAGCCATAACATTGGTGTATTGGATAGCCTGACTGAGACCCATTTATCACACAATATTTGTCCATTGCTATCCTTAAGGAGGGTTTATCTTAGGGAACGAGTGTGGAGATCAGGAAAAAGTTTGAAAGTCAATCCTTTTTTCCTTTCTTTTTTCTTTCTTTTTCATTTCCTTTCCGATATTTGAATGAAAGGGCTACACACTGTTTATGACTTCTTTCAATGATATAAGATCCGTGATTTGCTATTATTTGTCTCTGCCCGGCACATGCAATGCCTTTAGTATTAACTTTCTGATCGAGATTTGCTGGAAGAAACCAAATTCTTTGCCTGCCTACATTTCAAACAAGGCAATCAGAACATTAAGGGGCTCTACGTGCTTGATGTACACTGCATGTGTAACTCTGAACTATACATGCAGGCATATCAAAACACGTATCAGTGCTTTTCGAAATTAGCTTAGACAAGGCCTGGAATGTATGTTGGTTGCAAAACTCGTTGCAAATCTCTGAGTCTCAAATGAACCAGAGACGTCTAAAACCCAATTTCGCCCCCTTCATCTGCTATCTTTACCTTATACTTCACTTCACGGTAAACGCATAGAGCACAAGTAAGGGACCAGAGGTACTCAGGAAAGTATCGTTTGAATGATGTCATTTATTTCTGAAAATCATGCCACATGTAAGCAATTCAATCTGTGTAGTGCATATCTCCTCATGAATTCTGGACCAAGCCACAGACTGCTTCATTGATCAGCATGTCTACGATATCGATGACGATGCTGTTTGAATAATATTGTCCTGCATATACTCCTTCAACATCGCCGGAAATATCTTCATCCGAGAGCGAGAGGTCGGAGGAGTCACTGTCGAAGTCTGTTAAGTCTGTTACTGTTGTAAACACATCGTCGTCATCGCTTTCAAAGTCCTCGTCTTCTGAAGACGTGCGCAGAAGTTCGGAGAGTTCGCTCGGACTGATGGAGGAAAAATCGTCTTCCTCGTCATCACTGTTGTCACCCTGCCTGTCGTGACTTTTCCGTGCATACTCCTCTTCGTCGAGAAGAGACAAATTCGATATATTACTGAAACTCTGGCTGTAAAGACTAATGTCTTCGTTGAAGAGGCACTCGTCGACATCCGAAACGGAACCCCAGAAAGATGTGACAGAGCTCCGCTCATCCCAACGAGAAGCCTCGTGATACTGCAAAGTAATACCAGGACAAGAGCAGAAAGAGTTTGGACTTGAAAGAAAATGTATAATACTTGCAGGTCACGGTATTTGTCATCATTATCGTATAAAATACGAGCCTTACAATAGACTTTTGCTGCTTTTCAAACTTGTTGGACAGAGTTATAGCCATGAAGTGGGAAATGATTATTGTTTGCCAAATGACATTGCCCTAAAATGATTTCTTGTCCATGGTATGAGAAAATATCGTTGATTTCCAGTATATAGTTGCCAATGTGTGTCTGAAGAGCGTCATATCTCAATGACGTGTGGAAACTTACAATTAGAAAAGACAGAAACTTTGTAAAACAAGTGAGAATTGAGGAAGAGAAAACATACAGGACATAAATGAGACGGCCCGTCGTAATGCAAACTCACCATACAGACATCTTTGGCACTCAGGACTGTGCCCTGCTTTCCGTTATGGTTGTCACCAGAACCTTAAGAAAAGCAAGGTCAAAACAGAACAGATTTTAGTTTCCTCAAATATGAAAGTGACATTTTCATTCTCATTCGACAATGTTTGGATAAGATTTATTCTTTCTTGAAATATATTTCTATTCTGGAAATTCTTCTATATGAGTTAGTCGAAAATGGTGATTTTAATTTGATCAACCCCCATCAAATGTGCTGAGAAGAGAGATCATAATTCTGCAATAATCTGAACATTTACTGCTCTCATCACAGAATCTATACAAGACCTGGATTATCATGCACGGATGGAAAGTGTGGCATGTTGAGATTGTTTGTGCATACCAGGAAATACATTACCTGCAGTGACACAACACAATTTGCTGAAAGATCTTGTCAGCGAACTACGGAGTCCAGCCCAAAATCGCCGACCGCGAGATAGCTGGGAAAACGTAGACATTTCGATATCAAGCTAAGAGAACACCATCAAAAGTGTACGAATAGCAAGAGGAATTCACTAGGAATGGACAAGTACTGTAGAATTTCGTTGTTATGTAAACAGAAATACTGCGTGCTTGCATTATTTCGTCACAGATATTCACATGAAGCTACGCCGAGTTTAATACGCGCTGCGCGTTTGCAGTAGAATTGATTATGACGAAACACTGAGTAAGCGCATTTGTAACGTCATCGATATTCTGGTAGGCAGCAAATAATGCAAGCACTGGGTGTCCTTCTCTGAACATAATATCTCGCTGTCATTATGTCATGTCGACCTTTTCATGTCATTTATCAGAAAAGTTGGTGGCTTCCAAGATCATCTGGAATTTCTCTTGCTTATTTGCTACAGTTTGATGAAAATTGATGTGTTAAAGACCTACTATTTCTCTTTAATTCCATTATACATGTAAACCTGTATAAGAGGCAACTTCAACGCGTATGGATATAAAACATAAAGCTTTCTTTACTTCTTATCCACAGAAATATGACGTTATTCACAAAAACGGAAATATTAATGATCATTCACAGATATCAACAAAGTATAAATCTGCAACAGCCATAACATTGGTGTATTGGATAGCCTGACTGAGACCCATTTATCACACAATGTTTGTCCATTGCTATCCTTAAGGAGGGTTTATTTTAGGGAACGAGTGTGGAGATCAGGAAAAAGTTTGAAAGTCAATCCTTTTTTCCTTTCTTTTTTCTTTCTTTTTCATTTCCTTTCCGATATTTGAATGAAAGGGCTACACACTGTTTATGACTTCTTTCAATGATATAAGATCCGTGATTTGCTATTATTTGTCTCTGCCCGGCACATGCAATGCCTTTAGTATTAACTTTCTGATCGAGATTTGCTGGAAGAAACCAAATTCTTTGCCTGCCTACATTTCAAACAAGGCAATCGGAACATTAAGGGGCTCTACGTGCTTGATGTACACTGCATGTGTAACTCTGAACTATACATGCAGGCATATCAAAACACGTATCAGTGCTTTTCGAAATTAGCTTAGACAAGGCCTGGAATGTATGTTGGTTGCAAAACTCGTTGCAAATCTCTGAGTCTCAAATGAACCAGAGACGTCTCAAAGCCCATTTCGCCCCCTTCATCTGCTATCTTTACCTTATACTTCATTTCACGGTAAACGCATAGAGCACAAGTAAGGGACCAGAGGTACTCAGGAAAGTATCGTTTGAATGATGCCATTTATTTCTGAAAATCATGCCACATGTAAGCAATTCAATCTGTGTAGTGCATATCTCCTCATGAATTCTGGACCAAGCCACAGACTGCTTCATTGATCAGCATGTCTACGATATCGATGACGATGCTGTTTGAATAATATTGTCCTGCATATACTCCTTCAACATCGCCGGAAATATCTTCATCCGAGAGCGAGAGGTCGGAGAAGTCACTGTCGAAGTCTGTTAAGTCTGTTACTGTTGTAAACACATCGTCGTCATCGCTTTCAAAGTCCTCGTCTTCTGAAGACGTGCGCAGAAGTTCGGAGAGTTCGCTCGGACTGATGGAGGAAAAATCGTCTTCCTCGTCATCACTGTTGTCACCCTGCCTGTCGTGACTTTTCCGTGCATACTCCTCTTCGTCGAGAAGAGACAAATTCGATATATTACTGAAACTCTGGCTGTAAAGACTAATGTCTTCGTTGAAGAGGCACTCGTCGACATCCGAAACGGAACCCCAGAAAGATGTGACAGAGCTCCGCTCATCCCAACGAGAAGCCTCGTGATACTGCAAAGTACTACCAGGACAAGAGCAGAAAGAGTTTGGACTTGAAAGAAAATGTATAATACTTGCAGGTCACGGTATTTGTCATCATTATCGTATAAAATACGAGCCTTACAATAGACTTTTGCTGCTTTTCAAACTTGTTGGACAGAGTTATAGCCATGAAGTGGGAAATGATTATTGTTTGCCAAATGACATTGCCCTAAAATGATTTCTTGTCCATGGTATGAGAAAATATCGTTGATTTCCAGTATATAGTTGCCAATGTGTGTCTGAAGAGCGTCATATCTCAATGACGTGTGGAAACTTACAATTAGAAAAGACAGAAACTTTGTAAAACAAGTGAGAATTGAGGAAGAGAAAACATACAGGACATAAATGAGACGGCCCGTCGTAATGCAAACTCACCATACAGACATCTTTGGCACTCAGGACTGTGCCCTGCTTTCCGTTATGGTTGTCACCAGAACCTTAAGAAAAGCAAGGTCAAAACAGAACAGATTTTAGTTTCCTCAAATATGAAAGTGACATTTTCATTCTCATTCGACAATGTTTGGATAAGATTTATTCTTTCTTGAAATATATTTCTATTCTGGAAATTCTTCTATATGAGTTAGTCGAAAATGGTGATTTTAATTTGATCAACCCCCATCAAATGTGCTGAGAAGAGAGATCATAATTCTGCAATAATCTGAACATTTACTGCTCTCATCACAGAATCTATACAAGACCTGGATTATCATGCACGGATGGAAAGTGTGGCATGTTGAGATTGTTTGTGCATACCAGGAAATACATTACCTGCAGTGACACAACACAATTTGCTGAAAGATCTTGTCAGCGAACTACGGAGTCGAGCCCAAAATCGCCGACCGCGAGATAGCTCGGAAAACGTAGACATTTCGATATCAAGCTAAGAGAACACCATCAAAAGTGTACGAATAGCAAGAGGAATTCACTAGGAATGGACAAGTACTGTAGAATTTCGTTGTTATGTAAACAGAAATACTGCGTGCTTGCATTATTTCGTCACAGATATTCACATGAAGCTACGCCGAGTTTAATACGCGCTGCGCGTTTGCAGTAGAATTGATTATGACGAAACACTGAGTAAGCGCATTTGTAACGTCATCGATATTCTGGTAGGCAGCAAATAATGCAAGCACTGGGTGTCCTTCTCTGAACATAATATCTCGCTGTCATTATGTCATGTCGACCTTTTCATGTCATTTATCAGAAAAGTTGGTGGCTTCCAAGATCATCTGGAATTTCTCTTGCTTATTTGCTACAGTTTGATGAAAATTGATGTCTTAAAGACCTACTATTTCTCTTTAATTCCATTATACATGTAAACCTGTATAAGAGGCAACTTCAACGCGTATGGATATAAAACATAAAGCTTTCTTTACTTCTTATCCACAGAAATATGACGTTATTCACAAAAACGGAAATATTAATGATCATTCACAGATATCAACAAAGTATAAATCTGCAACAGCCATAACATTGGTGTATTGGATAGCCTGACTGAGACCCATTTATCACACAATGTTTGTCCATTGCTATCCTTAAGGAGGGTTTATTTTAGGGAACGAGTGTGGAGATCAGGAAAAAGTTTGAAAGTCAATCCTTTTTTCCTTTCTTTTTTCTTTCTTTTTCATTTCCTTTCCGATATTTGAATGAAAGGGCTACACACTGTTTATGACTTCTTTCAATGATATAAGATCCGTGATTTGCTATTATTTGTCTCTGCCCGGCACATGCAATGCCTTTAGTATTAACTTTCTGATCGAGATTTGCAGGAAGAAACCAAATTCTTTGCCTGCCTACATTTCAAACAAGGCAATCAGAACATTAAGGGGCTCTACGTGCTTGATGTACACTGCATGTGTAACTCTGAACTATACATGCAGGCATATCAAAACACGTATCAGTGCTTTTCGAAATTAGCTTAGACAAGGCCTGGAATGTATGTTGGTTGCAAAACTCGTTGCAAATCTCTGAGTCTCAAATGAACCAGAGACGTCTCAAAGCCCATTTCGCCCCCTTCATCTGCTATCTTTACCTTATACTTCATTTCACGGTAAACGCATAGAGCACAAGTAAGGGACCAGAGGTACTCAGGAAAGTATCGTTTGAATGATGTCATTTATTTCTGAAAATCATGCCACACGTAAGCAATTCAATCTGTGTAGTGCATATCTCCTCATGAATTCTGGACCAAGCCACAGACTGCTTCATTGATCAGCATGTCTACGATATCGATGACGATGCTGTTTGAATAATATTGTCCTGCATATACTCCTTCAACATCGCCGGAAATATCTTCATCCGAGAGCGAGAGGTCGGAGGAGTCACTGTCGAAGTCTGTTAAGTCTGTTACTGTTGTAAACACATCGTCGTCATCGCTTTCAAAGTCCTCGTCTTCTGAAGACGTGCGCAGAAGTTCGGAGAGTTCGCTCGGACTGATGGAGGAAAAATCGTCTTCCTCGTCATCACTGTTGTCACCCTGCCTGTCGTGACTTTTCCGTGCATACTCCTCTTCGTCCAGAAGAGACAAATTCGATATATTACTGAAACTCTGGCTGTAAAGACTAATGTCTTCGTTGAAGAGGCACTCGTCGACATCCGAAACGGAACCCCAGAAAGATGTGACAGAGCTCCGCTCATCCCAACGAGAAGCCTCGTGATACTGCAAAGTAATACCAGGACAAGAGCAGAAAGAGTTTGGACTTGAAAGAAAATGTATAATACTTGCAGGTCACGGTATTTGTCATCATTATCGTATAAAATACGAGCCTTACAATAGACTTTTGCTGCTTTTCAAACTTGTTGGACAGAGTTATAGCCATGAAGTGGGAAATGATTATTGTTTGCCAAATGACATTGCCCTAAAATGATTTCTTGTCCATGGTATGAGAAAATATCGTTGATTTCCAGTATATAGTTGCCAATGTGTGTCTGAAGAGCGTCATATCTCAATGACGTGTGGAAACTTACAATTAGAAAAGACAGAAACTTTGTAAAACAAGTGAGAATTGAGGAAGAGAAAACATACAGGACATAAATGAGACGGCCCGTCGTAATGCAAACTCACCATACAGACATCTTTGGCACTCAGGACTGTGCCCTGCTTTCCGTTATGGTTGTCACCAGAACCTTAAGAAAAGCAAGGTCAAAACAGAACAGATTTTAGTTTCCTCAAATATGAAAGTGACATTTTCATTCTCATTCGACAATGTTTGGATAAGATTTATTCTTTCTTGAAATATATTTCTATTCTGGAAATTCTTCTATATGAGTTAGTCGAAAATGGTGATTTTAATTTGATCAACCCCCATCAAATGTGCTGAGAAGAGAGATCATAATTCTGCAATAATCTGAACATTTACTGCTCTCATCACAGAATCTATACAAGACCTGGATTATCATGCACGGATGGAAAGTGTGGCATGTTGAGATTGTTTGTGCATGCCAGGAAATACATTACCTGCAGTGACACAACACAATTTGCTGAAAGATCTTGTCAGCGAACTACGAGTCGAGCCCAAAATCGCCGACCGCGAGATAGCTCGGAAAACGTAGACATTTCGATATCAAGCTAAGAGAACACCATCAAAAGTGTACGAATAGCAAGAGGAATTCACTAGGAATGGACAAGTACTGTAGAATTTCGTTGTTATGTAAACAGAAATACTGCGTGCTTGCATTATTTCGTCACAGATATTCACATGTAGCTACGCCGAGTTTAATACGCGCTGCGCGTTTGCAGTAGAATTGATTATGACGAAACACTGAGTAAGCGCATTTGTAACGTCATCGATATTCTGGTAGGCAGCAAATAATGCAAGCACTGGGTGTCCTTCTCTGAACATAATATCTCGCTGTCATTATGTCATGTCGACCTTTTCATGTCATTTATCAGAAAAGTTGGTGGGTTCCAATATCACTTGGAATTTCTCTTGCTTATTTGCTACAGTTTGATGAAAATTGATGTGTTAAAGACCTACTATTTCTCTTTAATTCCATTATACATGTAAACCTGTATAAGAGGCAATTTCAACGCGTATGGATATAAAACATAAAGCTTTCTTTACTTCTTATCGACAGAAATATGACGTTATTCACAAAAACGGAAATATTAATGATCATTCACAGATATCAACAAAGTATAAATCTGCAACAGCCATAACATTGGTGTATTGGATAGCCTGACTGAGACCCATTTATCACACAATATTTGTCCATTGCTATCCTTAAGGAGGGTTTATCTTAGGGAACGAGTGTGGAGATCAGGAAAAAGTTTGAAAGTCAATCCTTTTTTCCTTTCTTTTTTCTTTCTTTTTCATTTCCTTTCCGATATTTGAATGAAAGGGCTACACACTGTTTATGACTTCTTTCAATGATATAAGATCCGTGATTTGCTATTATTTGTCTCTGCCCGGCACATGCAATGCCTTTAGTATTAACTTTCTGATCGAGATTTGCTGGAAGAAACCAAATTCTTTGCCTGCCTACATTTCAAACAAGGCAATCGGAACATTAAGGGGCTCTACGTGCTTGATGTATACTGCATGTGTAACTCTGAACTATACATGCAGGCATATCAAAACACGTATCAGTGCTTTTCGAAATTAGCTTAGACAAGGCCTGGAATGTATGTTGGTTGCAAAACTCGTTGCAAATCTCTGAGTCTCAAATGAACCAGAGACGTCTAAAACCCCATTTCGCCCCCTTCATCTGCTATCTTTACCTTATACTTCACTTCACGGTAAACGCATAGAGCACAAGTAAGGGACCAGAGGTACTCAGGAAAGTATCGTTTGAATGATGTCATTTATTTCTGAAAATCATGCCACATGTAAGCAATTCAATCTGTGTAGTGCATATCTCCTCATGAATTCTGGACCAAGCCACAGACTGCTTCATTGATCAGCATGTCTACGATATCGATGACGATGCTGTTTGAATAATATTGTCCTGCATATACTCCTTCAACATCGCCGGAAATATCTTCATCCGAGAGCGAGAGGTCGGAGGAGTCACTGTCGAAGTCTGTTAAGTCTGTTACTGTTGTAAACACATCGTCGTCATCGCTTTCAAAGTCCTCGTCTTCTGAAGACGTGCGCAGAAGTTCGGAGAGTTCGCTCGGACTGATGGAGGAAAAATCGTCTTCCTCGTCATCACTGTTGTCACCCTGCCTGTCGTGACTTTTCCGTGCATACTCCTCTTCGTCCAGAAGAGACAAATTCGATATATTACTGAAACTCTGGCTGTAAAGACTAATGTCTTCGTTGAAGAGGCACTCGTCGACATCCGAAACGGAACCCCAGAAAGATGTGACAGAGCTCCGCTCATCCCAACGAGAAGCCTCGTGATACTGCAAAGTAATACCAGGACAAGAGCAGAAAGAGTTTGGACTTGAAAGAAAATGTATAATACTTGCAGGTCACGGTATTTGTCATCATTATCGTATAAAATACGAGCCTTACAATAGACTTTTGCTGCTTTTCAAACTTGTTGGACAGAGTTATAGCCATGAAGTGGGAAATGATTATTGTTTGCCAAATGACATTGCCCTAAAATGATTTCTTGTCCATGGTATGAGAAAATATCGTTGATTTCCAGTATATAGTTGCCAATGTGTGTCTGAAGAGCGTCATATCTCAATGACGTGTGGAAACTTACAATTAGAAAAGACAGAAACTTTGTAAAACAAGTGAGAATTGAGGAAGAGAAAACATACAGGACATAAATGAGACGGCCCGTCGTAATGCAAACTCACCATACAGACATCTTTGGCACTCAGGACTGTGCCCTGCTTTCCGTTATGGTTGTCACCAGAACCTTAAGAAAAGCAAGGTCAAAACAGAACAGATTTTAGTTTCCTCAAATATGAAAGTGACATTTTCATTCTCATTCGACAATGTTTGGATAAGATTTATTCTTTCTTGAAATATATTTCTATTCTGGAAATTCTTCTATATGAGTTAGTCGAAAATGGTGATTTTAATTTGATCAACCCCCATCAAATGTGCTGAGAAGAGAGATCATAATTCTGCAATAATCTGAACATTTACTGCTCTCATCACAGAATCTATACAAGACCTGGATTATCATGCACGGATGGAAAGTGTGGCATGTTGAGATTGTTTGTGCATGCCAGGAAATACATTACCTGCAGTGACACAACACAATTTGCTGAAAGATCTTGTCAGCGAACTACGGAGTCGAGCCCAAAATCGCCGACCGCGAGATAGCTCGGAAAACGTAGACATTTCGATATCAAGCTAAGAGAACACCATCAAAAGTGTACGAATAGCAAGAGGAATTCACTAGGAATGGACAAGTACTGTAGAATTTCGTTGTTATGTAAACAGAAATACTGCGTGCTTGCATTATTTCGTCACAGATATTCACATGTAGCTACGCCGAGTTTAATACGCGCTGCGCGTTTGCAGTAGAATTGATTATGACGAAACACTGAGTAAGCGCATTTGTAACGTCATCGATATTCTGGTAGGCAGCAAATAATGCAAGCACTGGGTGTCCTTCTCTGAACATAATATCTCGCTGTCATTATGTCATGTCGACCTTTTCATGTCATTTATCAGAAAAGTTGGTGGGTTCGAAGATCACCTGGAATTTCTCTTGCTTATTTGCTACAGTTTGATGAAAATTGATGTGTTAAAGACCTACTATTTCTCTTTAATTCCATTATACATGTAAACCTGTATAAGAGGCAATTTCAACGCGTATGGATATAAAACATAAAGCTTTCTTTACTTCTTATCAACAGAAATATGACGTTATTCACAAAAACGGAAATATTAATGATCATTCACAGATATCAACAAAGTATAAATCTGCAACAGCCATAACATTGGTGTATTGGATAGCCTGACTGAGACCCATTTATCACACAATATTTGTCCATTGCTATCCTTAAGGAGGGTTTATCTTAGGGAACGAGTGTGGAGATCAGGAAAAAGTTTGAAAGTCAATCCTTTTTTCCTTTCTTTTTTCTTTCTTTTTCATTTCCTTTCCGATATTTGAATGAAAGGGCTACACACTGTTTATGACTTCTTTCAATGATATAAGATCCGTGATTTGCTATTATTTGTCTCTGCCCGGCACATGCAATGCCTTTAGTATTAACTTTCTGATCGAGATTTGCTGGAAGAAACCAAATTCTTTGCCTGCCTACATTTCAAACAAGGCAATCAGAACATTAAGGGGCTCTACGTGCTTGATGTACACTGCATGTGTAACTCTGAACTATACATGCAGGCATATCAAAACACGTATCAGTGCTTTTCGAAATTAGCTTAGACAAGGCCTGGAATGTATGTTGGTTGCAAAACTCGTTGCAAATCTCTGAGTCTCAAATGAACCAGAGACGTCTAAAACCCCATTTCGCCCCCTTCATCTGCTATCTTTACCTTATACTTCACTTCACGGTAAACGCATAGAGCACAAGTAAGGGACCAGAGGTACTCAGGAAAGTATCGTTTGAATGATGTCATTTATTTCTGAAAATCATGCCACATGTAAGCAATTCAATCTGTGTAGTGCATATCTCCTCATGAATTCTGGACCAAGCCACAGACTGCTTCATTGATCAGCATGTCTACGATATCGATGACGATGCTGTTTGAATAATATTGTCCTGCATATACTCCTTCAACATCGCCGGAAATATCTTCATCCGAGAGCGAGAGGTCGGAGGAGTCACTGTCGAAGTCTGTTAAGTCTGTTACTGTTGTAAACACATCGTCGTCATCGCTTTCAAAGTCCTCGTCTTCTGAAGACGTGCGCAGAAGTTCGGAGAGTTCGCTCGGACTGATGGAGGAAAAATCGTCTTCCTCGTCATCACTGTTGTCACCCTGCCTGTCGTGACTTTTCCGTGCATACTCCTCTTCGTCCAGAAGAGACAAATTCGATATATTACTGAAACTCTGGCTGTAAAGACTAATGTCTTCGTTGAAGAGGCACTCGTCGACATCCGAAACGGAACCCCAGAAAGATGTGACAGAGCTCCGCTCATCCCAACGAGAAGCCTCGTGATACTGCAAAGTAATACCAGGACAAGAGCAGAAAGAGTTTGGACTTGAAAGAAAATGTATAATACTTGCAGGTCACGGTATTTGTCATCATTATCGTATAAAATACGAGCCTTACAATAGACTTTTGCTGCTTTTCAAACTTGTTGGACAGAGTTATAGCCATGAAGTGGGAAATGATTATTGTTTGCCAAATGACATTGCCCTAAAATGATTTCTTGTCCATGGTATGAGAAAATATCGTTGATTTCCAGTATATAGTTGCCAATGTGTGTCTGAAGAGCGTCATATATCAATGACGTGTGGAAACTTACAATTAGAAAAGACAGAAACTTTGTAAAACAAGTGAGAATTGAGGAAGAGAAAACATACAGGACATAAATGAGACGGCCCGTCGTAATGCAAACTCACCATACAGACATCTTTGGCACTCAGGACTGTGCCCTGCTTTCCGTTATGGTTGTCACCAGAACCTTAAGAAAAGCAAGGTCAAAACAGAACAGATTTTAGTTTCCTCAAATATGAAAGTGACATTTTCATTCTCATTCGACAATGTTTGGATAAGATTTATTCTTTCTTGAAATATATTTCTATTCTGGAAATTCTTCTATATGAGTTAGTCGAAAATGGTGATTTTAATTTGATCAACCCCCATCAAATGTGCTGAGAAGAGAGATCATAATTCTGCAATAATCTGAACATTTACTGCTCTCATCACAGAATCTATAGAAGACCTGGATTATCATGCACGGATGGAAAGTGTGGCATGTTGAGATTGTTTGTGCATGCCAGGAAATACATTACCTGCAGTGACACAACACAATTTGCTGAAAGATCTTGTCAGCGAACTACGAGTCGAGCCCAAAATCGCCGACCGCGAGATAGCTCGGAAAACGTAGACATTTCGATATCAAGCTAAGAGAACACCATCAAAAGTGTACGAATAGCAAGAGGAATTCACTAGGAATGGACAAGTACTGTAGAATTTCGTTGTTATGTAAACAGAAATACTGCGTGCTTGCATTATTTCGTCACAGATATTCACATGTAGCTACGCCGAGTTTAATACGCGCTGCGCGTTTGCAGTAGAATTGATTATGACGAAACACTGAGTAAGCGCATTTGTAACGTCATCGATATTCTGGTAGGCAGCAAATAATGCAAGCACTGGGTGTCCTTCTCTGAACATAATATCTCGCTGTCATTATGTCATGTCGACCTTTTCATGTCATTTATCAGAAAAGTTGGTGGGTTCCAATATCACCTGGAATTTCTCTTGCTTATTTGCTACAGTTTGATGAAAATTGATGTGTTAAAGACCTACTATTTCTCTTTAATTCCATTATACATGTAAACCTGTATAAGAGGCAATTTCAACGCGTATGGATATAAAACATAAAGCTTTCTTTACTTCTTATCGACAGAAATATGACGTTATTCACAAAAACGGAAGTATTAATGATCATTCACAGATATCAACAAAGTATAAATCTGCAACAGCCATAACATTGGTGTATTGGATAGCCTGACTGAGACCCATTTATCACACAATATTTGTCCATTGCTATCCTTAAGGAGGGTTTATCTTAGGGAACGAGTGTGGAGATCAGGAAAAAGTTTGAAAGTCAATCCTTTTTTCCTTTCTTTTTTCTTTCTTTTTCATTTCCTTTCCGATATTTGAATGAAAGGGCTACACACTGTTTATGACTTCTTTCAATGATATAAGATCCGTGATTTGCTATTATTTGTCTCTGCCCGGCACATGCAATGCCTTTAGTATTAACTTTCTGATCGAGATTTGCTGGAAGAAACCAAATTCTTTGCCTGCCTACATTTCAAACAAGGCAATCAGAACATTAAGGGGCTCTACGTGCTTGATGTACACTGCATGTGTAACTCTGAACTATACATGCAGGCATATCAAAACACGTATCAGTGCTTTTCGAAATTAGCTTAGACAAGGCCTGGAATGTATGTTGGTTGCAAAACTCGTTGCAAATCTCTGAGTCTCAAATGAACCAGAGACGTCTAAAACCCCATTTCGCCCCCTTCATCTGCTATCTTTACCTTATACTTCACTTCACGGTAAACGCATAGAGCACAAGTAAGGGACCAGAGGTACTCAGGAAAGTATCGTTTGAATGATGTCATTTATTTCTGAAAATCATGCCACATGTAAGCAATTCAATCTGTGTAGTGCATATCTCCTCATGAATTCTGGACCAAGCCACAGACTGCTTCATTGATCAGCATGTCTACGATATCGATGACGATGCTGTTTGAATAATATTGTCCTGCATATACTCCTTCAACATCGCCGGAAATATCTTCATCCGAGAGCGAGAGGTCGGAGGAGTCACTGTCGAAGTCTGTTAAGTCTGTTACTGTTGTAAACACATCGTCGTCATCGCTTTCAAAGTCCTCGTCTTCTGAAGACGTGCGCAGAAGTTCGGAGAGTTCGCTCGGACTGATGGAGGAAAAATCGTCTTCCTCGTCATCACTGTTGTCACCCTGCCTGTCGTGACTTTTCCGTGCATACTCCTCTTCGTCCAGAAGAGACAAATTCGATATATTACTGAAACTCTGGCTGTAAAGACTAATGTCTTCGTTGAAGAGGCACTCGTCGACATCCGAAACGGAACCCCAGAAAGATGTGACAGAGCTCCGCTCATCCCAACGAGAAGCCTCGTGATACTGCAAAGTAATACCAGGACAAGAGCAGAAAGAGTTTGGACTTGAAAGAAAATGTATAATACTTGCAGGTCACGGTATTTGTCATCATTATCGTATAAAATACGAGCCTTACAATAGACTTTTGCTGCTTTTCAAACTTGTTGGACAGAGTTATAGCCATGAAGTGGGAAATGATTATTGTTTGCCAAATGACATTGCCCTAAAATGATTTCTTGTCCATGGTATGAGAAAATATCGTTGATTTCCAGTATATAGTTGCCAATGTGTGTCTGAAGAGCGTCATATATCAATGACGTGTGGAAACTTACAATTAGAAAAGACAGAAACTTTGTAAAACAAGTGAGAATTGAGGAAGAGAAAACATACAGGACATAAATGAGACGGCCCGTCGTAATGCAAACTCACCATACAGACATCTTTGGCACTCAGGACTGTGCCCTGCTTTCCGTTATGGTTGTCACCAGAACCTTAAGAAAAGCAAGGTCAAAACAGAACAGATTTTAGTTTCCTCAAATATGAAAGTGACATTTTCATTCTCATTCGACAATGTTTGGATAAGATTTATTCTTTCTTGAAATATATTTCTATTCTGGAAATTCTTCTATATGAGTTAGTCGAAAATGGTGATTTTAATTTGATCAACCCCCATCAAATGTGCTGAGAAGAGAGATCATAATTCTGCAATAATCTGAACATTTACTGCTCTCATCACAGAATCTATACAAGACCTGGATTATCATGCACGGATGGAAAGTGTGGCATGTTGAGATTGTTTGTGCATGCCAGGAAATACATTACCTGCAGTGACACAACACAATTTGCTGAAAGATCTTGTCAGCGAACTACGAGTCGAGCCCAAAATCCGCGACCGCGAGATAGCTCGGAAAACGTAGACATTTCGATATCAAGCTAAGAGAACACCATCAAAAGTGTACGAATAGCAAGAGGAATTCACTAGGAATGGACAAGTACTGTAGAATTTCGTTGTTATGTAAACAGAAATACTGCGTGCTTGCATTATTTCGTCACAGATATTCACATGTAGCTACGCCGAGTTTAATACGCGCTGCGCGTTTGCAGTAGAATTGATTATGACGAAACACTGAGTAAGCGCATTTGTAACGTCATCGATATTCTGGTAGGCAGCAAATAATGCAAGCACTGGGTGTCCTTCTCTGAACATAATATCTCGCTGTCATTATGTCATGTCGACCTTTTCATGTCATTTATCAGAAAAGTTGGTGGGTTCCAATATCACCTGGAATTTCTCTTGCTTATTTGCTACAGTTTGATGAAAATTGATGTGTTAAAGACCTACTATTTCTCTTTAATTCCATTATACATGTAAACCTGTATAAGAGGCAATTTCAACGCGTATGGATATAAAACATAAAGCTTTCTTTACTTCTTATCGACAGAAATATGACGTTATTCACAAAAACGGAAGTATTAATGATCATTCACAGATATCAACAAAGTATAAATCTGCAACAGCCATAACATTGGTGTATTGGATAGCCTGACTGAGACCCATTTATCACACAATATTTGTCCATTGCTATCCTTAAGGAGGGTTTATCTTAGGGAACGAGTGTGGAGATCAGGAAAAAGTTTGAAAGTCAATCCTTTTTTCCTTTCTTTTTTCTTTCTTTTTCATTTCCTTTCCGATATTTGAATGAAAGGGCTACACACTGTTTATGACTTCTTTCAATGATATAAGATCCGTGATTTGCTATTATTTGTCTCTGCCCGGCACATGCAATGCCTTTAGTATTAACTTTCTGATCGAGATTTGCTGGAAGAAACCAAATTCTTTGCCTGCCTACATTTCAAACAAGGCAATCGGAACATTAAGGGGCTCTACGTGCTTGATGTACACTGCATGTGTAACTCTGAACTATACATGCAGGCATATCAAAACACGTATCAGTGCTTTTCGAAATTAGCTTAGACAAGGCCTGGAATGTATGTTGGTTGCAAAACTCGTTGCAAATCTCTGAGTCTCAAATGAACCAGAGACGTCTAAAACCCCATTTCGCCCCCTTCATCTGCTATCTTTACCTTATACTTCACTTCACGGTAAACGCATAGAGCACAAGTAAGGGACCAGAGGTACTCAGGAAAGTATCGTTTGAATGATGTCATTTATTTCTGAAAATCATGCCACATGTAAGCAATTCAATCTGTGTAGTGCATATCTCCTCATGAATTCTGGACCAAGCCACAGACTGCTTCATTGATCAGCATGTCTACGATATCGATGACGATGCTGTTTGAATAATATTGTCCTGCATATACTCCTTCAACATCGCCGGAAATATCTTCATCCGAGAGCGAGAGGTCGGAGGAGTCACTGTCGAAGTCTGTTAAGTCTGTTACTGTTGTAAACACATCGTCGTCATCGCTTTCAAAGTCCTCGTCTTCTGAAGACGTGCGCAGAAGTTCGGAGAGTTCGCTCGGACTGATGGAGGAAAAATCGTCTTCCTCGTCATCACTGTTGTCACCCTGCCTGTCGTGACTTTTCCGTGCATACTCCTCTTCGTCCAGAAGAGACAAATTCGATATATTACTGAAACTCTGGCTGTAAAGACTAATGTCTTCGTTGAAGAGGCACTCGTCGACATCCGAAACGGAACCCCAGAAAGATGTGACAGAGCTCCGCTCATCCCAACGAGAAGCCTCGTGATACTGCAAAGTAATACCAGGACAAGAGCAGAAAGAGTTTGGACTTGAAAGAAAATGTATAATACTTGCAGGTCACGGTATTTGTCATCATTATCGTATAAAATACGAGCCTTACAATAGACTTTTGCTGCTTTTCAAACTTGTTGGACAGAGTTATAGCCATGAAGTGGGAAATGATTATTGTTTGCCAAATGACATTGCCCTAAAATGATTTCTTGTCCATGGTATGAGAAAATATCGTTGATTTCCAGTATATAGTTGCCAATGTGTGTCTGAAGAGCGTCATATCTCAATGACGTGTGGAAACTTACAATTAGAAAAGACAGAAACTTTGTAAAACAAGTGAGAATTGAGGAAGAGAAAACATACAGGACATAAATGAGACGGCCCGTCGTAATGCAAACTCACCATACAGACATCTTTGGCACTCAGGACTGTGCCCTGCTTTCCGTTATGGTTGTCACCAGAACCTTAAGAAAAGCAAGGTCAAAACAGAACAGATTTTAGTTTCCTCAAATATGAAAGTGACATTTTCATTCTCATTCGACAATGTTTGGATAAGATTTATTCTTTCTTGAAATATATTTCTATTCTGGAAATTCTTCTATATGAGTTAGTCGAAAATGGTGATTTTAATTTGATCAACCCCCATCAAATGTGCTGAGAAGAGAGATCATAATTCTGCAATAATCTGAACATTTACTGCTCTCATCACAGAATCTATACAAGACCTGGATTATCATGCACGGATGGAAAGTGTGGCATGTTGAGATTGTTTGTGCATACCAGGAAATACATTACCTGCAGTGACACAACACAATTTGCTGAAAGATCTTGTCAGCGAACTACGGAGTCGAGCCCAAAATCGCCGACCGCGAGATAGCTCGGAAAACGTAGACATTTCGATATCAAGCTAAGAGAACACCATCAAAAGTGTACGAATAGCAAGAGGAATTCACTAGGAATGGACAAGTACTGTAGAATTTCGTTGTTATGTAAACAGAAATACTGCGTGCTTGCATTATTTCGTCACAGATATTCACATGAAGCTACGCCGAGTTTAATACGCGCTGCGCGTTTGCAGTAGAATTGATTATGACGAAACACTGAGTAAGCGCATTTGTAACGTCATCGATATTCTGGTAGGCAGCAAATAATGCAAGCACTGGGTGTCCTTCTCTGAACATAATATCTCGCTGTCATTATGTCATGTCGACCTTTTCATGTCATTTATCAGAAAAGTTGGTGGCTTCCAAGATCATCTGGAATTTCTCTTGCTTATTTGCTACAGTTTGATGAAAATTGATGTCTTAAAGACCTACTATTTCTCTTTAATTCCATTATACATGTAAACCTGTATAAGAGGCAACTTCAACGCGTATGGATATAAAACATAAAGCTTTCTTTACTTCTTATCCACAGAAATATGACGTTATTCACAAAAACGGAAATATTAATGATCATTCACAGATATCAACAAAGTATAAATCTGCAACAGCCATAACATTGGTGTATTGGATAGCCTGACTGAGACCCATTTATCACACAATGTTTGTCCATTGCTATCCTTAAGGAGGGTTTATTTTAGGGAACGAGTGTGGAGATCAGGAAAAAGTTTGAAAGTCAATCCTTTTTTCCTTTCTTTTTTCTTTCTTTTTCATTTCCTTTCCGATATTTGAATGAAAGGGCTACACACTGTTTATGACTTCTTTCAATGATATAAGATCCGTGATTTGCTATTATTTGTCTCTGCCCGGCACATGCAATGCCTTTAGTATTAACTTTCTGATCGAGATTTGCTGGAAGAAACCAAATTCTTTGCCTGCCTACATTTCAAACAAGGCAATCAGAACATTAAGGGGCTCTACGTGCTTGATGTACACTGCATGTGTAACTCTGAACTATACATGCAGGCATATCAAAACACGTATCAGTGCTTTTCGAAATTAGCTTAGACAAGACCTGGAATGTATGTTGGTTGCAAAACTCGTTGCAAATCTCTGAGTCTCAAATGAACCAGAGACGTCTCAAAGCCCATTTCGCCCCCTTCATCTGCTATCTTTACCTTATACTTCATTTCACGGTAAACGCATAGAGCACAAGTAAGGGACCAGAGGTACTCAGGAAAGTATCGTTTGAATGATGTCATTTATTTCTGAAAATCATGCCACACGTAAGCAATTCAATCTGTGTAGTGCATATCTCCTCATGAATTCTGGACCAAGCCACAGACTGCTTCATTGATCAGCATGTCTACGATATCGATGACGATGCTGTTTGAATAATATTGTCCTGCATATACTCCTTCAACATCGCCGGAAATATCTTCATCCGAGAGCGAGAGGTCGGAGGAGTCACTGTCGAAGTCTGTTAAGTCTGTTACTGTTGTAAACACATCGTCGTCATCGCTTTCAAAGTCCTCGTCTTCTGAAGACGTGCGCAGAAGTTCGGAGAGTTCGCTCGGACTGATGGAGGAAAAATCGTCTTCCTCGTCATCACTGTTGTCACCCTGCCTGTCGTGACTTTTCCGTGCATACTCCTCTTCGTCCAGAAGAGACAAATTCGATATATTACTGAAACTCTGGCTGTAAAGACTAATGTCTTCGTTGAAGAGGCACTCGTCGACATCCGAAACGGAACCCCAGAAAGATGTGACAGAGCTCCGCTCATCCCAACGAGAAGCCTCGTGATACTGCAAAGTAATACCAGGACAAGAGCAGAAAGAGTTTGGACTTGAAAGAAAATGTATAATACTTGCAGGTCACGGTATTTGTCATCATTATCGTATAAAATACGAGCCTTACAATAGACTTTTGCTGCTTTTCAAACTTGTTGGACAGAGTTATAGCCATGAAGTGGGAAATGATTATTGTTTGCCAAATGACATTGCCCTAAAATGATTTCTTGTCCATGGTATGAGAAAATATCGTTGATTTCCAGTATATAGTTGCCAATGTGTGTCTGAAGAGCGTCATATCTCAATGACGTGTGGAAACTTACAATTAGAAAAGACAGAAACTTTGTAAAACAAGTGAGAATTGAGGAAGAGAAAACATACAGGACATAAATGAGACGGCCCGTCGTAATGCAAACTCACCATACAGACATCTTTGGCACTCAGGACTGTGCCCTGCTTTCCGTTATGGTTGTCACCAGAACCTTAAGAAAAGCAAGGTCAAAACAGAACAGATTTTAGTTTCCTCAAATATGAAAGTGACATTTTCATTCTCATTCGACAATGTTTGGATAAGATTTATTCTTTCTTGAAATATATTTCTATTCTGGAAATTCTTCTATATGAGTTAGTCGAAAATGGTGATTTTAATTTGATCAACCCCCATCAAATGTGCTGAGAAGAGAGATCATAATTCTGCAATAATCTGAACATTTACTGCTCTCATCACAGAATCTATACAAGACCTGGATTATCATGCACGGATGGAAAGTGTGGCATGTTGAGATTGTTTGTGCATACCAGGAAATACATTACCTGCAGTGACACAACACAATTTGCTGAAAGATCTTGTCAGCGAACTACGGAGTCGAGCCCAAAATCGCCGACCGCGAGATAGCTCGGAAAACGTAGACATTTCGATATCAAGCTAAGAGAACACCATCAAAAGTGTACGAATAGCAAGAGGAATTCACTAGGAATGGACAAGTACTGTAGAATTTCGTTGTTATGTAAACAGAAATACTGCGTGCTTGCATTATTTCGTCACAGATATTCACATGAAGCTACGCCGAGTTTAATACGCGCTGCGCGTTTGCAGTAGAATTGATTATGACGAAACACTGAGTAAGCGCATTTGTAACGTCATCGATATTCTGGTAGGCAGCAAATAATGCAAGCACTGGGTGTCCTTCTCTGAACATAATATCTCGCTGTCATTATGTCATGTCGACCTTTTCATGTCATTTATCAGAAAAGTTGGTGGCTTCCAAGATCATCTGGAATTTCTCTTGCTTATTTGCTACAGTTTGATGAAAATTGATGTCTTAAAGACCTACTATTTCTCTTTAATTCCATTATACATGTAAACCTGTATAAGAGGCAACTTCAACGCGTATGGATATAAAACATAAAGCTTTCTTTACTTCTTATCCACAGAAATATGACGTTATTCACAAAAACGGAAATATTAATGATCATTCACAGATATCAACAAAGTATAAATCTGCAACAGCCATAACATTGGTGTATTGGATAGCCTGACTGAGACCCATTTATCACACAATGTTTGTCCATTGCTATCCTTAAGGAGGGTTTATTTTAGGGAACGAGTGTGGAGATCAGGAAAAAGTTTGAAAGTCAATCCTTTTTTCCTTTCTTTTTTCTTTCTTTTTCATTTCCTTTCCGATATTTGAATGAAAGGGCTACACACTGTTTATGACTTCTTTCAATGATATAAGATCCGTGATTTGCTATTATTTGTCTCTGCCCGGCACATGCAATGCCTTTAGTATTAACTTTCTGATCGAGATTTGCTGGAAGAAACCAAATTCTTTGCCTGCCTACATTTCAAACAAGGCAATCGGAACATTAAGGGGCTCTACGTGCTTGATGTACACTGCATGTGTAACTCTGAACTATACATGCAGGCATATCAAAACACGTATCAGTGCTTTTCGAAATTAGCTTAGACAAGGCCTGGAATGTATGTTGGTTGCAAAACTCGTTGCAAATCTCTGAGTCTCAAATGAACCAGAGACGTCTAAAACCCCATTTCGCCCCCTTCATCTGCTATCTTTACCTTATACTTCACTTCACGGTAAACGCATAGAGCACAAGTAAGGGACCAGAGGTACTCAGGAAAGTATCGTTTGAATGATGTCATTTATTTCTGAAAATCATGCCACATGTAAGCAATTCAATCTGTGTAGTGCATATCTCCTCATGAATTCTGGACCAAGCCACAGACTGCTTCATTGATCAGCATGTCTACGATATCGATGACGATGCTGTTTGAATAATATTGTCCTGCATATACTCCTTCAACATCGCCGGAAATATCTTCATCCGAGAGCGAGAGGTCGGAGGAGTCACTGTCGAAGTCTGTTAAGTCTGTTACTGTTGTAAACACATCGTCGTCATCGCTTTCAAAGTCCTCGTCTTCTGAAGACGTGCGCAGAAGTTCGGAGAGTTCGCTCGGACTGATGGAGGAAAAATCGTCTTCCTCGTCATCACTGTTGTCACCCTGCCTGTCGTGACTTTTCCGTGCATACTCCTCTTCGTCGAGAAGAGACAAATTCGATATATTACTGAAACTCTGGCTGTAAAGACTAATGTCTTCGTTGAAGAGGCACTCGTCGACATCCGAAACGGAACCCCAGAAAGATGTGACAGAGCTCCGCTCATCCCAACGAGAAGCCTCGTGATACTGCAAAGTAATACCAGGACAAGAGCAGAAAGAGTTTGGACTTGAAAGAAAATGTATAATACTTGCAGGTCACGGTATTTGTCATCATTATCGTATAAAATACGAGCCTTACAATAGACTTTTGCTGCTTTTCAAACTTGTTGGACAGAGTTATAGCCATGAAGTGGGAAATGATTATTGTTTGCCAAATGACATTGCCCTAAAATGATTTCTTGTCCATGGTATGAGAAAATATCGTTGATTTCCAGTATATAGTTGCCAATGTGTGTCTGAAGAGCGTCATATCTCAATGACGTGTGGAAACTTACAATTAGAAAAGACAGAAACTTTGTAAAACAAGTGAGAATTGAGGAAGAGAAAACATACAGGACATAAATGAGACGGCCCGTCGTAATGCAAACTCACCATACAGACATCTTTGGCACTCAGGACTGTGCCCTGCTTTCCGTTATGGTTGTCACCAGAACCTTAAGAAAAGCAAGGTCAAAACAGAACAGATTTTAGTTTCCTCAAATATGAAAGTGACATTTTCATTCTCATTCGACAATGTTTGGATAAGATTTATTCTTTCTTGAAATATATTTCTATTCTGGAAATTCTTCTATATGAGTTAGTCGAAAATGGTGATTTTAATTTGATCAACCCCCATCAAATGTGCTGAGAAGAGAGATCATAATTCTGCAATAATCTGAACATTTACTGCTCTCATCACAGAATCTATAGAAGACCTGGATTATCATGCACGGATGGAAAGTGTGGCATGTTGAGATTGTTTGTGCATGCCAGGAAATACATTACCTGCAGTGACACAACACAATTTGCTGAAAGATCTTGTCAGCGAACTACGGAGTCGAGCCCAAAATCGCCGACCGCGAGATAGCTCGGAAAACGTAGACATTTCGATATCAAGCTAAGAGAACACCATCAAAAGTGTACGAATAGCAAGAGGAATTCACTAGGAATGGACAAGTACTGTAGAATTTCGTTGTTATGTAAACAGAAATACTGCGTGCTTGCATTATTTCGTCACAGATATTCACATGTAGCTACGCCGAGTTTAATACGCGCTGCGCGTTTGCAGTAGAATTGATTATGACGAAACACTGAGTAAGCGCATTTGTAACGTCATCGATATTCTGGTAGGCAGCAAATAATGCAAGCACTGGGTGTCCTTCTCTGAACATAATATCTCGCTGTCATTATGTCATGTCGACCTTTTCATGTCATTTATCAGAAAAGTTGGTGGGTTCCAAGATCACCTGGAATTTCTCTTGCTTATTTGCTACAGTTTGATGAAAATTGATGTGTTAAAGACCTACTATTTCTCTTTAATTCCATTATACATGTAAACCTGTATAAGAGGCAATTTCAACGCGTATGGATATAAAACATAAAGCTTTCTTTACTTCTTATCCACAGAAATATGACGTTATTCACAAAAACGAAAGTATTAATGATCATTCACAGATATCAACAAAGTATAAATCTGCAACAGCCATAACATTGGTGTATTGGATAGCCTGACTGAGACCCATTTATCACACAATATTTGTCCATTGCTATCCTTAAGGAGGGTTTATCTTAGGGAACGAGTGTGGAGATCAGGAAAAAGTTTGAAAGTCAATCCTTTTTTCCTTTCTTTTTTCTTTCTTTTTCATTTCCTTTCCGATATTTGAATGAAAGGGCTACACACTGTTTATGACTTCTTTCAATGATATAAGATCCGTGATTTGCTATTATTTGTCTCTGCCCGGCACATGCAATGCCTTTAGTATTAACTTTCTGATCGAGATTTGCTGGAAGAAACCAAATTCTTTGCCTGCCTACATTTCAAACAAGGCAATCAGAACATTAAGGGGCTCTACGTGCTTGATGTACACTGCATGTGTAACTCTGAACTATACATGCAGGCATATCAAAACACGTATCAGTGCTTTTCGAAATTAGCTTAGACAAGGCCTGGAATGTATGTTGGTTGCAAAACTCGTTGCAAATCTCTGAGTCTCAAATGAACCAGAGACGTCTAAAACCCCATTTCGCCCCCTTCATCTGCTATCTTTACCTTATACTTCACTTCACGGTAAACGCATAGAGCACAAGTAAGGGACCAGAGGTACTCAGGAAAGTATCGTTTGAATGATGTCATTTATTTCTGAAAATCATGCCACATGTAAGCAATTCAATCTGTGTAGTGCATATCTCCTCATGAATTCTGGACCAAGCCACAGACTGCTTCATTGATCAGCATGTCTACGATATCGATGACGATGCTGTTTGAATAATATTGTCCTGCATATACTCCTTCAACATCGCCGGAAATATCTTCATCCGAGAGCGAGAGGTCGGAGGAGTCACTGTCGAAGTCTGTTAAGTCTGTTACTGTTGTAAACACATCGTCGTCATCGCTTTCAAAGTCCTCGTCTTCTGAAGACGTGCGCAGAAGTTCGGAGAGTTCGCTCGGACTGATGGAGGAAAAATCGTCTTCCTCGTCATCACTGTTGTCACCCTGCCTGTCGTGACTTTTCCGTGCATACTCCTCTTCGTCCAGAAGAGACAAATTCGATATATTACTGAAACTCTGGCTGTAAAGACTAATGTCTTCGTTGAAGAGGCACTCGTCGACATCCGAAACGGAACCCCAGAAAGATGTGACAGAGCTCCGCTCATCCCAACGAGAAGCCTCGTGATACTGCAAAGTAATACCAGGACAAGAGCAGAAAGAGTTTGGACTTGAAAGAAAATGTATAATACTTGCAGGTCACGGTATTTGTCATCATTATCGTATAAAATACGAGCCTTACAATAGACTTTTGCTGCTTTTCAAACTTGTTGGACAGAGTTATAGCCATGAAGTGGGAAATGATTATTGTTTGCCAAATGACATTGCCCTAAAATGATTTCTTGTCCATGGTATGAGAAAATATCGTTGATTTCCAGTATATAGTTGCCAATGTGTGTCTGAAGAGCGTCATATATCAATGACGTGTGGAAACTTACAATTAGAAAAGACAGAAACTTTGTAAAACAAGTGAGAATTGAGGAAGAGAAAACATACAGGACATAAATGAGACGGCCCGTCGTAATGCAAACTCACCATACAGACATCTTTGGCACTCAGGACTGTGCCCTGCTTTCCGTTATGGTTGTCACCAGAACCTTAAGAAAAGCAAGGTCAAAACAGAACAGATTTTAGTTTCCTCAAATATGAAAGTGACATTTTCATTCTCATTCGACAATGTTTGGATAAGATTTATTCTTTCTTGAAATATATTTCTATTCTGGAAATTCTTCTATATGAGTTAGTCGAAAATGGTGATTTTAATTTGATCAACCCCCATCAAATGTGCTGAGAAGAGAGATCATAATTCTGCAATAATCTGAACATTTACTGCTCTCATCACAGAATCTATACAAGACCTGGATTATCATGCACGGATGGAAAGTGTGGCATGTTGAGATTGTTTGTGCATGCCAGGAAATACATTACCTGCAGTGACACAACACAATTTGCTGAAAGATCTTGTCAGCGAACTACGAGTCGAGCCCAAAATCCGCGACCGCGAGATAGCTCGGAAAACGTAGACATTTCGATATCAAGCTAAGAGAACACCATCAAAAGTGTACGAATAGCAAGAGGAATTCACTAGGAATGGACAAGTACTGTAGAATTTCGTTGTTATGTAAACAGAAATACTGCGTGCTTGCATTATTTCGTCACAGATATTCACATGTAGCTACGCCGAGTTTAATACGCGCTGCGCGTTTGCAGTAGAATTGATTATGACGAAACACTGAGTAAGCGCATTTGTAACGTCATCGATATTCTGGTAGGCAGCAAATAATGCAAGCACTGGGTGTCCTTCTCTGAACATAATATCTCGCTGTCATTATGTCATGTCGACCTTTTCATGTCATTTATCAGAAAAGTTGGTGGGTTCCAATATCACCTGGAATTTCTCTTGCTTATTTGCTACAGTTTGATGAAAATTGATGTGTTAAAGACCTACTATTTCTCTTTAATTCCATTATACATGTAAACCTGTATAAGAGGCAATTTCAACGCGTATGGATATAAAACATAAAGCTTTCTTTACTTCTTATCGACAGAAATATGACGTTATTCACAAAAACGGAAGTATTAATGATCATTCACAGATATCAACAAAGTATAAATCTGCAACAGCCATAACATTGGTGTATTGGATAGCCTGACTGAGACCCATTTATCACACAATATTTGTCCATTGCTATCCTTAAGGAGGGTTTATCTTAGGGAACGAGTGTGGAGATCAGGAAAAAGTTTGAAAGTCAATCCTTTTTTCCTTTCTTTTTTCTTTCTTTTTCATTTCCTTTCCGATATTTGAATGAAAGGGCTACACACTGTTTATGACTTCTTTCAATGATATAAGATCCGTGATTTGCTATTATTTGTCTCTGCCCGGCACATGCAATGCCTTTAGTATTAACTTTCTGATCGAGATTTGCTGGAAGAAACCAAATTCTTTGCCTGCCTACATTTCAAACAAGGCAATCGGAACATTAAGGGGCTCTACGTGCTTGATGTACACTGCATGTGTAACTCTGAACTATACATGCAGGCATATCAAAACACGTATCAGTGCTTTTCGAAATTAGCTTAGACAAGGCCTGGAATGTATGTTGGTTGCAAAACTCGTTGCAAATCTCTGAGTCTCAAATGAACCAGAGACGTCTAAAACCCCATTTCGCCCCCTTCATCTGCTATCTTTACCTTATACTTCACTTCACGGTAAACGCATAGAGCACAAGTAAGGGACCAGAGGTACTCAGGAAAGTATCGTTTGAATGATGTCATTTATTTCTGAAAATCATGCCACATGTAAGCAATTCAATCTGTGTAGTGCATATCTCCTCATGAATTCTGGACCAAGCCACAGACTGCTTCATTGATCAGCATGTCTACGATATCGATGACGATGCTGTTTGAATAATATTGTCCTGCATATACTCCTTCAACATCGCCGGAAATATCTTCATCCGAGAGCGAGAGGTCGGAGGAGTCACTGTCGAAGTCTGTTAAGTCTGTTACTGTTGTAAACACATCGTCGTCATCGCTTTCAAAGTCCTCGTCTTCTGAAGACGTGCGCAGAAGTTCGGAGAGTTCGCTCGGACTGATGGAGGAAAAATCGTCTTCCTCGTCATCACTGTTGTCACCCTGCCTGTCGTGACTTTTCCGTGCATACTCCTCTTCGTCCAGAAGAGACAAATTCGATATATTACTGAAACTCTGGCTGTAAAGACTAATGTCTTCGTTGAAGAGGCACTCGTCGACATCCGAAACGGAACCCCAGAAAGATGTGACAGAGCTCCGCTCATCCCAACGAGAAGCCTCGTGATACTGCAAAGTAATACCAGGACAAGAGCAGAAAGAGTTTGGACTTGAAAGAAAATGTATAATACTTGCAGGTCACGGTATTTGTCATCATTATCGTATAAAATACGAGCCTTACAATAGACTTTTGCTGCTTTTCAAACTTGTTGGACAGAGTTATAGCCATGAAGTGGGAAATGATTATTGTTTGCCAAATGACATTGCCCTAAAATGATTTCTTGTCCATGGTATGAGAAAATATCGTTGATTTCCAGTATATAGTTGCCAATGTGTGTCTGAAGAGCGTCATATCTCAATGACGTGTGGAAACTTACAATTAGAAAAGACAGAAACTTTGTAAAACAAGTGAGAATTGAGGAAGAGAAAACATACAGGACATAAATGAGACGGCCCGTCGTAATGCAAACTCACCATACAGACATCTTTGGCACTCAGGACTGTGCCCTGCTTTCCGTTATGGTTGTCACCAGAACCTTAAGAAAAGCAAGGTCAAAACAGAACAGATTTTAGTTTCCTCAAATATGAAAGTGACATTTTCATTCTCATTCGACAATGTTTGGATAAGATTTATTCTTTCTTGAAATATATTTCTATTCTGGAAATTCTTCTATATGAGTTAGTCGAAAATGGTGATTTTAATTTGATCAACCCCCATCAAATGTGCTGAGAAGAGAGATCATAATTCTGCAATAATCTGAACATTTACTGCTCTCATCACAGAATCTATACAAGACCTGGATTATCATGCACGGATGGAAAGTGTGGCATGTTGAGATTGTTTGTGCATACCAGGAAATACATTACCTGCAGTGACACAACACAATTTGCTGAAAGATCTTGTCAGCGAACTACGGAGTCGAGCCCAAAATCGCCGACCGCGAGATAGCTCGGAAAACGTAGACATTTCGATATCAAGCTAAGAGAACACCATCAAAAGTGTACGAATAGCAAGAGGAATTCACTAGGAATGGACAAGTACTGTAGAATTTCGTTGTTATGTAAACAGAAATACTGCGTGCTTGCATTATTTCGTCACAGATATTCACATGAAGCTACGCCGAGTTTAATACGCGCTGCGCGTTTGCAGTAGAATTGATTATGACGAAACACTGAGTAAGCGCATTTGTAACGTCATCGATATTCTGGTAGGCAGCAAATAATGCAAGCACTGGGTGTCCTTCTCTGAACATAATATCTCGCTGTCATTATGTCATGTCGACCTTTTCATGTCATTTATCAGAAAAGTTGGTGGCTTCCAAGATCATCTGGAATTTCTCTTGCTTATTTGCTACAGTTTGATGAAAATTGATGTCTTAAAGACCTACTATTTCTCTTTAATTCCATTATACATGTAAACCTGTATAAGAGGCAACTTCAACGCGTATGGATATAAAACATAAAGCTTTCTTTACTTCTTATCCACAGAAATATGACGTTATTCACAAAAACGGAAATATTAATGATCATTCACAGATATCAACAAAGTATAAATCTGCAACAGCCATAACATTGGTGTATTGGATAGCCTGACTGAGACCCATTTATCACACAATGTTTGTCCATTGCTATCCTTAAGGAGGGTTTATTTTAGGGAACGAGTGTGGAGATCAGGAAAAAGTTTGAAAGTCAATCCTTTTTTCCTTTCTTTTTTCTTTCTTTTTCATTTCCTTTCCGATATTTGAATGAAAGGGCTACACACTGTTTATGACTTCTTTCAATGATATAAGATCCGTGATTTGCTATTATTTGTCTCTGCCCGGCACATGCAATGCCTTTAGTATTAACTTTCTGATCGAGATTTGCTGGAAGAAACCAAATTCTTTGCCTGCCTACATTTCAAACAAGGCAATCAGAACATTAAGGGGCTCTACGTGCTTGATGTACACTGCATGTGTAACTCTGAACTATACATGCAGGCATATCAAAACACGTATCAGTGCTTTTCGAAATTAGCTTAGACAAGACCTGGAATGTATGTTGGTTGCAAAACTCGTTGCAAATCTCTGAGTCTCAAATGAACCAGAGACGTCTCAAAGCCCATTTCGCCCCCTTCATCTGCTATCTTTACCTTATACTTCATTTCACGGTAAACGCATAGAGCACAAGTAAGGGACCAGAGGTACTCAGGAAAGTATCGTTTGAATGATGTCATTTATTTCTGAAAATCATGCCACACGTAAGCAATTCAATCTGTGTAGTGCATATCTCCTCATGAATTCTGGACCAAGCCACAGACTGCTTCATTGATCAGCATGTCTACGATATCGATGACGATGCTGTTTGAATAATATTGTCCTGCATATACTCCTTCAACATCGCCGGAAATATCTTCATCCGAGAGCGAGAGGTCGGAGGAGTCACTGTCGAAGTCTGTTAAGTCTGTTACTGTTGTAAACACATCGTCGTCATCGCTTTCAAAGTCCTCGTCTTCTGAAGACGTGCGCAGAAGTTCGGAGAGTTCGCTCGGACTGATGGAGGAAAAATCGTCTTCCTCGTCATCACTGTTGTCACCCTGCCTGTCGTGACTTTTCCGTGCATACTCCTCTTCGTCCAGAAGAGACAAATTCGATATATTACTGAAACTCTGGCTGTAAAGACTAATGTCTTCGTTGAAGAGGCACTCGTCGACATCCGAAACGGAACCCCAGAAAGATGTGACAGAGCTCCGCTCATCCCAACGAGAAGCCTCGTGATACTGCAAAGTAATACCAGGACAAGAGCAGAAAGAGTTTGGACTTGAAAGAAAATGTATAATACTTGCAGGTCACGGTATTTGTCATCATTATCGTATAAAATACGAGCCTTACAATAGACTTTTGCTGCTTTTCAAACTTGTTGGACAGAGTTATAGCCATGAAGTGGGAAATGATTATTGTTTGCCAAATGACATTGCCCTAAAATGATTTCTTGTCCATGGTATGAGAAAATATCGTTGATTTCCAGTATATAGTTGCCAATGTGTGTCTGAAGAGCGTCATATCTCAATGACGTGTGGAAACTTACAATTAGAAAAGACAGAAACTTTGTAAAACAAGTGAGAATTGAGGAAGAGAAAACATACAGGACATAAATGAGACGGCCCGTCGTAATGCAAACTCACCATACAGACATCTTTGGCACTCAGGACTGTGCCCTGCTTTCCGTTATGGTTGTCACCAGAACCTTAAGAAAAGCAAGGTCAAAACAGAACAGATTTTAGTTTCCTCAAATATGAAAGTGACATTTTCATTCTCATTCGACAATGTTTGGATAAGATTTATTCTTTCTTGAAATATATTTCTATTCTGGAAATTCTTCTATATGAGTTAGTCGAAAATGGTGATTTTAATTTGATCAACCCCCATCAAATGTGCTGAGAAGAGAGATCATAATTCTGCAATAATCTGAACATTTACTGCTCTCATCACAGAATCTATACAAGACCTGGATTATCATGCACGGATGGAAAGTGTGGCATGTTGAGATTGTTTGTGCATACCAGGAAATACATTACCTGCAGTGACACAACACAATTTGCTGAAAGATCTTGTCAGCGAACTACGGAGTCGAGCCCAAAATCGCCGACCGCGAGATAGCTCGGAAAACGTAGACATTTCGATATCAAGCTAAGAGAACACCATCAAAAGTGTACGAATAGCAAGAGGAATTCACTAGGAATGGACAAGTACTGTAGAATTTCGTTGTTATGTAAACAGAAATACTGCGTGCTTGCATTATTTCGTCACAGATATTCACATGAAGCTACGCCGAGTTTAATACGCGCTGCGCGTTTGCAGTAGAATTGATTATGACGAAACACTGAGTAAGCGCATTTGTAACGTCATCGATATTCTGGTAGGCAGCAAATAATGCAAGCACTGGGTGTCCTTCTCTGAACATAATATCTCGCTGTCATTATGTCATGTCGACCTTTTCATGTCATTTATCAGAAAAGTTGGTGGCTTCCAAGATCATCTGGAATTTCTCTTGCTTATTTGCTACAGTTTGATGAAAATTGATGTCTTAAAGACCTACTATTTCTCTTTAATTCCATTATACATGTAAACCTGTATAAGAGGCAACTTCAACGCGTATGGATATAAAACATAAAGCTTTCTTTACTTCTTATCCACAGAAATATGACGTTATTCACAAAAACGGAAATATTAATGATCATTCACAGATATCAACAAAGTATAAATCTGCAACAGCCATAACATTGGTGTATTGGATAGCCTGACTGAGACCCATTTATCACACAATGTTTGTCCATTGCTATCCTTAAGGAGGGTTTATTTTAGGGAACGAGTGTGGAGATCAGGAAAAAGTTTGAAAGTCAATCCTTTTTTCCTTTCTTTTTTCTTTCTTTTTCATTTCCTTTCCGATATTTGAATGAAAGGGCTACACACTGTTTATGACTTCTTTCAATGATATAAGATCCGTGATTTGCTATTATTTGTCTCTGCCCGGCACATGCAATGCCTTTAGTATTAACTTTCTGATCGAGATTTGCTGGAAGAAACCAAATTCTTTGCCTGCCTACATTTCAAACAAGGCAATCGGAACATTAAGGGGCTCTACGTGCTTGATGTACACTGCATGTGTAACTCTGAACTATACATGCAGGCATATCAAAACACGTATCAGTGCTTTTCGAAATTAGCTTAGACAAGGCCTGGAATGTATGTTGGTTGCAAAACTCGTTGCAAATCTCTGAGTCTCAAATGAACCAGAGACGTCTAAAACCCCATTTCGCCCCCTTCATCTGCTATCTTTACCTTATACTTCACTTCACGGTAAACGCATAGAGCACAAGTAAGGGACCAGAGGTACTCAGGAAAGTATCGTTTGAATGATGTCATTTATTTCTGAAAATCATGCCACATGTAAGCAATTCAATCTGTGTAGTGCATATCTCCTCATGAATTCTGGACCAAGCCACAGACTGCTTCATTGATCAGCATGTCTACGATATCGATGACGATGCTGTTTGAATAATATTGTCCTGCATATACTCCTTCAACATCGCCGGAAATATCTTCATCCGAGAGCGAGAGGTCGGAGGAGTCACTGTCGAAGTCTGTTAAGTCTGTTACTGTTGTAAACACATCGTCGTCATCGCTTTCAAAGTCCTCGTCTTCTGAAGACGTGCGCAGAAGTTCGGAGAGTTCGCTCGGACTGATGGAGGAAAAATCGTCTTCCTCGTCATCACTGTTGTCACCCTGCCTGTCGTGACTTTTCCGTGCATACTCCTCTTCGTCGAGAAGAGACAAATTCGATATATTACTGAAACTCTGGCTGTAAAGACTAATGTCTTCGTTGAAGAGGCACTCGTCGACATCCGAAACGGAACCCCAGAAAGATGTGACAGAGCTCCGCTCATCCCAACGAGAAGCCTCGTGATACTGCAAAGTAATACCAGGACAAGAGCAGAAAGAGTTTGGACTTGAAAGAAAATGTATAATACTTGCAGGTCACGGTATTTGTCATCATTATCGTATAAAATACGAGCCTTACAATAGACTTTTGCTGCTTTTCAAACTTGTTGGACAGAGTTATAGCCATGAAGTGGGAAATGATTATTGTTTGCCAAATGACATTGCCCTAAAATGATTTCTTGTCCATGGTATGAGAAAATATCGTTGATTTCCAGTATATAGTTGCCAATGTGTGTCTGAAGAGCGTCATATCTCAATGACGTGTGGAAACTTACAATTAGAAAAGACAGAAACTTTGTAAAACAAGTGAGAATTGAGGAAGAGAAAACATACAGGACATAAATGAGACGGCCCGTCGTAATGCAAACTCACCATACAGACATCTTTGGCACTCAGGACTGTGCCCTGCTTTCCGTTATGGTTGTCACCAGAACCTTAAGAAAAGCAAGGTCAAAACAGAACAGATTTTAGTTTCCTCAAATATGAAAGTGACATTTTCATTCTCATTCGACAATGTTTGGATAAGATTTATTCTTTCTTGAAATATATTTCTATTCTGGAAATTCTTCTATATGAGTTAGTCGAAAATGGTGATTCTAATTTGATCAACCCCCATCAAATGTGCTGAGAAGAGAGATCATAATTCTGCAATAATCTGAACATTTACTGCTCTCATCACAAAATCTATAGAAGACCTGGATTATCATGCACGGATGGAAAGTGTGGCATGTTGAGATTGTTTGTGCATGCCAGGAAATACATTACCTGCAGTGACACAACACAATTTGCTGAAAGATCTTGTCAGCGAACTACGGAGTCGAGCCCAAAATCGCCGACCGCGAGATAGCTCGGAAAACGTAGACATTTCGATATCAAGCTAAGAGAACACCATCAAAAGTGTACGAATAGCAAGAGGAATTCACTAGGAATGGACAAGTACTGTAGAATTTCGTTGTTATGTAAACAGAAATACTGCGTGCTTGCATTATTTCGTCACAGATATTCACATGTAGCTACGCCGAGTTTAATACGCGCTGCGCGTTTGCAGTAGAATTGATTATGACGAAACACTGAGTAAGCGCATTTGTAACGTCATCGATATTCTGGTAGGCAGCAAATAATGCAAGCACTGGGTGTCCTTCTCTGAACATAATATCTCGCTGTCATTATGTCATGTCGACCTTTTCATGTCATTTATCAGAAAAGTTGGTGGGTTCCAAGATCACCTGGAATTTCTCTTGCTTATTTGCTACAGTTTCATGAAAATTGATGTGTTAAAGACCTACTATTTCTCTTTAATTCCATTATACATGTAAACCTGTATAAGAGGCAATTTCAACGCGTATGGATATAAAGCATAAAGCTTTCTTTACTTCTTATCCACAGAAATATGACGTTATTCACAAAAACGAAAGTATTAATGATCATTCACAGATATCAACAAAGTATAAATCTGCAACAGCCATAACATTGGTGTATTGGATAGCCTGACTGAGACCCATTTATCACACAATATTTGTCCATTGCTATCCTTAAGGAGGGTTTATCTTAGGGAACGAGTGTGGAGATCAGGAAAAAGTTTGAAAGTCAATCCTTTTTTCCTTTCTTTTTTCTTTCTTTTTCATTTCCTTTCCGATATTTGAATGAAAGGGCTACACACTGTTTATGACTTCTTTCAATGATATAAGATCCGTGATTTGCTATTATTTGTCTCTGCCCGGCACATGCAATGCCTTTAGTATTAACTTTCTGATCGAGATTTGCTGGAAGAAACCAAATTCTTTGCCTGCCTACATTTCAAACAAGGCAATCAGAACATTAAGGGGCTCTACGTGCTTGATGTACACTGCATGTGTAACTCTGAACTATACATGCAGGCATATCAAAACACGTATCAGTGCTTTTCGAAATTAGCTTAGACAAGGCCTGGAATGTATGTTGGTTGCAAAACTCGTTGCAAATCTCTGAGTCTCAAATGAACCAGAGACGTCTAAAACCCAATTTCGCCCCCTTCATCTGCTATCTTTACCTTATACTTCACTTCACGGTAAACGCATAGAGCACAAGTAAGGGACCAGAGGTACTCAGGAAAGTATCGTTTGAATGATGTCATTTATTTCTGAAAATCATGCCACATGTAAGCAATTCAATCTGTGTAGTGCATATCTCCTCATGAATTCTGGACCAAGCCACAGACTGCTTCATTGATCAGCATGTCTACGATATCGATGACGATGCTGTTTGAATAATATTGTCCTGCATATACTCCTTCAACATCGCCGGAAATATCTTCATCCGAGAGCGAGAGGTCGGAGGAGTCACTGTCGAAGTCTGTTAAGTCTGTTACTGTTGTAAACACATCGTCGTCATCGCTTTCAAAGTCCTCGTCTTCTGAAGACGTGCGCAGAAGTTCGGAGAGTTCGCTCGGACTGATGGAGGAAAAATCGTCTTCCTCGTCATCACTGTTGTCACCCTGCCTGTCGTGACTTTTCCGTGCATACTCCTCTTCGTCGAGAAGAGACAAATTCGATATATTACTGAAACTCTGGCTGTAAAGACTAATGTCTTCGTTGAAGAGGCACTCGTCGACATCCGAAACGGAACCCCAGAAAGATGTGACAGAGCTCCGCTCATCCCAACGAGAAGCCTCGTGATACTGCAAAGTAATACCAGGACAAGAGCAGAAAGAGTTTGGACTTGAAAGAAAATGTATAATACTTGCAGGTCACGGTATTTGTCATCATTATCGTATAAAATACGAGCCTTACAATAGACTTTTGCTGCTTTTCAAACTTGTTGGACAGAGTTATAGCCATGAAGTGGGAAATGATTATTGTTTGCCAAATGACATTGCCCTAAAATGATTTCTTGTCCATGGTATGAGAAAATATCGTTGATTTCCAGTATATAGTTGCCAATGTGTGTCTGAAGAGCGTCATATATCAATGACGTGTGGAAACTTACAATTAGAAAAGACAGAAACTTTGTAAAACAAGTGAGAATTGAGGAAGAGAAAACATACAGGACATAAATGAGACGGCCCGTCGTAATGCAAACTCACCATACAGACATCTTTGGCACTCAGGACTGTGCCCTGCTTTCCGTTATGGTTGTCACCAGAACCTTAAGAAAAGCAAGGTCAAAACAGAACAGATTTTAGTTTCCTCAAATATGAAAGTGACATTTTCATTCTCATTCGACAATGTTTGGATAAGATTTATTCTTTCTTGAAATATATTTCTATTCTGGAAATTCTTCTATATGAGTTAGTCGAAAATGGTGATTTTAATTTGATCAACCCCCATCAAATGTGCTGAGAAGAGAGATCATAATTCTGCAATAATCTGAACATTTACTGCTCTCATCACAGAATCTATACAAGACCTGGATTATCATGCACGGATGGAAAGTGTGGCATGTTGAGATTGTTTGTGCATGCCAGGAAATACATTACCTGCAGTGACACAACACAATTTGCTGAAAGATCTTGTCAGCGAACTACGAGTCGAGCCCAAAATCCGCGACCGCGAGATAGCTCGGAAAACGTAGACATTTCGATATCAAGCTAAGAGAACACCATCAAAAGTGTACGAATAGCAAGAGGAATTCACTAGGAATGGACAAGTACTGTAGAATTTCGTTGTTATGTAAACAGAAATACTGCGTGCTTGCATTATTTCGTCACAGATATTCACATGTAGCTACGCCGAGTTTAATACGCGCTGCGCGTTTGCAGTAGAATTGATTATGACGAAACACTGAGTAAGCGCATTTGTAACGTCATCGATATTCTGGTAGGCAGCAAATAATGCAAGCACTGGGTGTCCTTCTCTGAACATAATATCTCGCTGTCATTATGTCATGTCGACCTTTTCATGTCATTTATCAGAAAAGTTGGTGGGTTCCAATATCACCTGGAATTTCTCTTGCTTATTTGCTACAGTTTGATGAAAATTGATGTGTTAAAGACCTACTATTTCTCTTTAATTCCATTATACATGTAAACCTGTATAAGAGGCAATTTCAACGCGTATGGATATAAAACATAAAGCTTTCTTTACTTCTTATCGACAGAAATATGACGTTATTCACAAAAACGGAAGTATTAATGATCATTCACAGATATCAACAAAGTATAAATCTGCAACAGCCATAACATTGGTGTATTGGATAGCCTGACTGAGACCCATTTATCACACAATATTTGTCCATTGCTATCCTTAAGGAGGGTTTATCTTAGGGAACGAGTGTGGAGATCAGGAAAAAGTTTGAAAGTCAATCCTTTTTTCCTTTCTTTTTTCTTTCTTTTTCATTTCCTTTCCGATATTTGAATGAAAGGGCTACACACTGTTTATGACTTCTTTCAATGATATAAGATCCGTGATTTGCTATTATTTGTCTCTGCCCGGCACATGCAATGCCTTTAGTATTAACTTTCTGATCGAGATTTGCTGGAAGAAACCAAATTCTTTGCCTGCCTACATTTCAAACAAGGCAATCGGAACATTAAGGGGCTCTACGTGCTTGATGTACACTGCATGTGTAACTCTGAACTATACATGCAGGCATATCAAAACACGTATCAGTGCTTTTCGAAATTAGCTTAGACAAGGCCTGGAATGTATGTTGGTTGCAAAACTCGTTGCAAATCTCTGAGTCTCAAATGAACCAGAGACGTCTAAAACCCCATTTCGCCCCCTTCATCTGCTATCTTTACCTTATACTTCACTTCACGGTAAACGCATAGAGCACAAGTAAGGGACCAGAGGTACTCAGGAAAGTATCGTTTGAATGATGTCATTTATTTCTGAAAATCATGCCACATGTAAGCAATTCAATCTGTGTAGTGCATATCTCCTCATGAATTCTGGACCAAGCCACAGACTGCTTCATTGATCAGCATGTCTACGATATCGATGACGATGCTGTTTGAATAATATTGTCCTGCATATGTGACCCGCTACAACAAAATGATCCTAAAGTCGGGCGAGGTCGATTATTTGAAAATTGCATGACACGATTCCCTAATCTTTCTGCTTTAAACTGATATATAACACATCTTATAAAAATAATCGGCTGCGGAGATATCAATGTTTAAAAGAGAGCATGTCGAGACGTCTGGGAAATCACTGTTTTGAGAAAAGCGCCCTAAAAGTTCTCCTTGTGACGCAATCACGATCAAGGGACACGCAAGTCAGTATTCACCTCCGGACAATAGAAGGTAAGCCCTAGCAACCCCCGCAATGCTCATTCAAACACAGCGTCGGCGGTCTCCTCACCGACCAATTAGTGACCAGGATGCCAGGAGAAGCGGCTGGGCATAGCGCATCCCGCCCGCACGCACCATTCGACTGTGCAGTGTGCGAGCTTCACGCTTCGGTTAGCGGCAAGCAGCAAACTGACCAATGAGATCACTCTAGTCGTTGTTAGGGGCGGAGCCTATGTGTGGCGCTCAATCCAAATGTTCGAACTAGTTTCTGCTTCAATGAAACGCCAAAAAAACATGGCCCAGAAAAACGCTATTTTCTGGTCTTTCCTTTCATCATTTCGCTTCAAAATTTCGACAGATGATAGAAGACATGTGAGACTCTAATAATATGTCAAATTCAGAAAATCGTAAGTTTTGACCGATTTTGATGCTCTGACTTCAAACTCGATTTTCACGGCTTCGACCGTGCGCGACTTTAGGACCATTTTGTTGTAGCGGGTCACATATACTCCTTCAACATCGCCGGAAATATCTTCATCCGAGAGCGAGAGGTCGGAGGAGTCACTGTCGAAGTCTGTTAAGTCTGTTACTGTTGTAAACACATCGTCGTCATCGCTTTCAAAGTCCTCGTCTTCTGAAGACGTGCGCAGAAGTTCGGAGAGTTCGCTCGGACTGATGGAGGAAAAATCGTCTTCCTCGTCATCACTGTTGTCACCCTGCCTGTCGTGACTTTTCCGTGCATACTCCTCTTCGTCCAGAAGAGACAAATTCGATATATTACTGAAACTCTGGCTGTAAAGACTAATGTCTTCGTTGAAGAGGCACTCGTCGACATCCGAAACGGAACCCCAGAAAGATGTGACAGAGCTCCGCTCATCCCAACGAGAAGCCTCGTGATACTGCAAAGTAATACCAGGACAAGAGCAGAAAGAGTTTGGACTTGAAAGAAAATGTATAATACTTGCAGGTCACGGTATTTGTCATCATTATCGTATAAAATACGAGCCTTACAATAGACTTTTGCTGCTTTTCAAACTTGTTGGACAGAGTTATAGCCATGAAGTGGGAAATGATTATTGTTTGCCAAATGACATTGCCCTAAAATGATTTCTTGTCCATGGTATGAGAAAATATCGTTGATTTCCAGTATATAGTTGCCAATGTGTGTCTGAAGAGCGTCATATCTCAATGACGTGTGGAAACTTACAATTAGAAAAGACAGAAACTTTGTAAAACAAGTGAGAATTGAGGAAGAGAAAACATACAGGACATAAATGAGACGGCCCGTCGTAATGCAAACTCACCATACAGACATCTTTGGCACTCAGGACTGTGCCCTGCTTTCCGTTATGGTTGTCACCAGAACCTTAAGAAAAGCAAGGTCAAAACAGAACAGATTTTAGTTTCCTCAAATATGAAAGTGACATTTTCATTCTCATTCGACAATGTTTGGATAAGATTTATTCTTTCTTGAAATATATTTCTATTCTGGAAATTCTTCTATATGAGTTAGTCGAAAATGGTGATTTTAATTTGATCAACCCCCATCAAATGTGCTGAGAAGAGAGATCATAATTCTGCAATAATCTGAACATTTACTGCTCTCATCACAGAATCTATACAAGACCTGGATTATCATGCACGGATGGAAAGTGTGGCATGTTGAGATTGTTTGTGCATACCAGGAAATACATTACCTGCAGTGACACAACACAATTTGCTGAAAGATCTTGTCAGCGAACTACGGAGTCGAGCCCAAAATCGCCGACCGCGAGATAGCTCGGAAAACGTAGACATTTCGATATCAAGCTAAGAGAACACCATCAAAAGTGTACGAATAGCAAGAGGAATTCACTAGGAATGGACAAGTACTGTAGAATTTCGTTGTTATGTAAACAGAAATACTGCGTGCTTGCATTATTTCGTCACAGATATTCACATGAAGCTACGCCGAGTTTAATACGCGCTGCGCGTTTGCAGTAGAATTGATTATGACGAAACACTGAGTAAGCGCATTTGTAACGTCATCGATATTCTGGTAGGCAGCAAATAATGCAAGCACTGGGTGTCCTTCTCTGAACATAATATCTCGCTGTCATTATGTCATGTCGACCTTTTCATGTCATTTATCAGAAAAGTTGGTGGCTTCCAAGATCATCTGGAATTTCTCTTGCTTATTTGCTACAGTTTGATGAAAATTGATGTCTTAAAGACCTACTATTTCTCTTTAATTCCATTATACATGTAAACCTGTATAAGAGGCAACTTCAACGCGTATGGATATAAAACATAAAGCTTTCTTTACTTCTTATCCACAGAAATATGACGTTATTCACAAAAACGGAAATATTAATGATCATTCACAGATATCAACAAAGTATAAATCTGCAACAGCCATAACATTGGTGTATTGGATAGCCTGACTGAGACCCATTTATCACACAATGTTTGTCCATTGCTATCCTTAAGGAGGGTTTATTTTAGGGAACGAGTGTGGAGATCAGGAAAAAGTTTGAAAGTCAATCCTTTTTTCCTTTCTTTTTTCTTTCTTTTTCATTTCCTTTCCGATATTTGAATGAAAGGGCTACACACTGTTTATGACTTCTTTCAATGATATAAGATCCGTGATTTGCTATTATTTGTCTCTGCCCGGCACATGCAATGCCTTTAGTATTAACTTTCTGATCGAGATTTGCTGGAAGAAACCAAATTCTTTGCCTGCCTACATTTCAAACAAGGCAATCAGAACATTAAGGGGCTCTACGTGCTTGATGTACACTGCATGTGTAACTCTGAACTATACATGCAGGCATATCAAAACACGTATCAGTGCTTTTCGAAATTAGCTTAGACAAGACCTGGAATGTATGTTGGTTGCAAAACTCGTTGCAAATCTCTGAGTCTCAAATGAACCAGAGACGTCTCAAAGCCCATTTCGCCCCCTTCATCTGCTATCTTTACCTTATACTTCATTTCACGGTAAACGCATAGAGCACAAGTAAGGGACCAGAGGTACTCAGGAAAGTATCGTTTGAATGATGTCATTTATTTCTGAAAATCATGCCACACGTAAGCAATTCAATCTGTGTAGTGCATATCTCCTCATGAATTCTGGACCAAGCCACAGACTGCTTCATTGATCAGCATGTCTACGATATCGATGACGATGCTGTTTGAATAATATTGTCCTGCATATACTCCTTCAACATCGCCGGAAATATCTTCATCCGAGAGCGAGAGGTCGGAGGAGTCACTGTCGAAGTCTGTTAAGTCTGTTACTGTTGTAAACACATCGTCGTCATCGCTTTCAAAGTCCTCGTCTTCTGAAGACGTGCGCAGAAGTTCGGAGAGTTCGCTCGGACTGATGGAGGAAAAATCGTCTTCCTCGTCATCACTGTTGTCACCCTGCCTGTCGTGACTTTTCCGTGCATACTCCTCTTCGTCCAGAAGAGACAAATTCGATATATTACTGAAACTCTGGCTGTAAAGACTAATGTCTTCGTTGAAGAGGCACTCGTCGACATCCGAAACGGAACCCCAGAAAGATGTGACAGAGCTCCGCTCATCCCAACGAGAAGCCTCGTGATACTGCAAAGTAATACCAGGACAAGAGCAGAAAGAGTTTGGACTTGAAAGAAAATGTATAATACTTGCAGGTCACGGTATTTGTCATCATTATCGTATAAAATACGAGCCTTACAATAGACTTTTGCTGCTTTTCAAACTTGTTGGACAGAGTTATAGCCATGAAGTGGGAAATGATTATTGTTTGCCAAATGACATTGCCCTAAAATGATTTCTTGTCCATGGTATGAGAAAATATCGTTGATTTCCAGTATATAGTTGCCAATGTGTGTCTGAAGAGCGTCATATCTCAATGACGTGTGGAAACTTACAATTAGAAAAGACAGAAACTTTGTAAAACAAGTGAGAATTGAGGAAGAGAAAACATACAGGACATAAATGAGACGGCCCGTCGTAATGCAAACTCACCATACAGACATCTTTGGCACTCAGGACTGTGCCCTGCTTTCCGTTATGGTTGTCACCAGAACCTTAAGAAAAGCAAGGTCAAAACAGAACAGATTTTAGTTTCCTCAAATATGAAAGTGACATTTTCATTCTCATTCGACAATGTTTGGATAAGATTTATTCTTTCTTGAAATATATTTCTATTCTGGAAATTCTTCTATATGAGTTAGTCGAAAATGGTGATTTTAATTTGATCAACCCCCATCAAATGTGCTGAGAAGAGAGATCATAATTCTGCAATAATCTGAACATTTACTGCTCTCATCACAGAATCTATACAAGACCTGGATTATCATGCACGGATGGAAAGTGTGGCATGTTGAGATTGTTTGTGCATACCAGGAAATACATTACCTGCAGTGACACAACACAATTTGCTGAAAGATCTTGTCAGCGAACTACGGAGTCGAGCCCAAAATCGCCGACCGCGAGATAGCTCGGAAAACGTAGACATTTCGATATCAAGCTAAGAGAACACCATCAAAAGTGTACGAATAGCAAGAGGAATTCACTAGGAATGGACAAGTACTGTAGAATTTCGTTGTTATGTAAACAGAAATACTGCGTGCTTGCATTATTTCGTCACAGATATTCACATGAAGCTACGCCGAGTTTAATACGCGCTGCGCGTTTGCAGTAGAATTGATTATGACGAAACACTGAGTAAGCGCATTTGTAACGTCATCGATATTCTGGTAGGCAGCAAATAATGCAAGCACTGGGTGTCCTTCTCTGAACATAATATCTCGCTGTCATTATGTCATGTCGACCTTTTCATGTCATTTATCAGAAAAGTTGGTGGCTTCCAAGATCATCTGGAATTTCTCTTGCTTATTTGCTACAGTTTGATGAAAATTGATGTCTTAAAGACCTACTATTTCTCTTTAATTCCATTATACATGTAAACCTGTATAAGAGGCAACTTCAACGCGTATGGATATAAAACATAAAGCTTTCTTTACTTCTTATCCACAGAAATATGACGTTATTCACAAAAACGGAAATATTAATGATCATTCACAGATATCAACAAAGTATAAATCTGCAACAGCCATAACATTGGTGTATTGGATAGCCTGACTGAGACCCATTTATCACACAATGTTTGTCCATTGCTATCCTTAAGGAGGGTTTATTTTAGGGAACGAGTGTGGAGATCAGGAAAAAGTTTGAAAGTCAATCCTTTTTTCCTTTCTTTTTTCTTTCTTTTTCATTTCCTTTCCGATATTTGAATGAAAGGGCTACACACTGTTTATGACTTCTTTCAATGATATAAGATCCGTGATTTGCTATTATTTGTCTCTGCCCGGCACATGCAATGCCTTTAGTATTAACTTTCTGATCGAGATTTGCTGGAAGAAACCAAATTCTTTGCCTGCCTACATTTCAAACAAGGCAATCGGAACATTAAGGGGCTCTACGTGCTTGATGTACACTGCATGTGTAACTCTGAACTATACATGCAGGCATATCAAAACACGTATCAGTGCTTTTCGAAATTAGCTTAGACAAGGCCTGGAATGTATGTTGGTTGCAAAACTCGTTGCAAATCTCTGAGTCTCAAATGAACCAGAGACGTCTAAAACCCCATTTCGCCCCCTTCATCTGCTATCTTTACCTTATACTTCACTTCACGGTAAACGCATAGAGCACAAGTAAGGGACCAGAGGTACTCAGGAAAGTATCGTTTGAATGATGTCATTTATTTCTGAAAATCATGCCACATGTAAGCAATTCAATCTGTGTAGTGCATATCTCCTCATGAATTCTGGACCAAGCCACAGACTGCTTCATTGATCAGCATGTCTACGATATCGATGACGATGCTGTTTGAATAATATTGTCCTGCATATACTCCTTCAACATCGCCGGAAATATCTTCATCCGAGAGCGAGAGGTCGGAGGAGTCACTGTCGAAGTCTGTTAAGTCTGTTACTGTTGTAAACACATCGTCGTCATCGCTTTCAAAGTCCTCGTCTTCTGAAGACGTGCGCAGAAGTTCGGAGAGTTCGCTCGGACTGATGGAGGAAAAATCGTCTTCCTCGTCATCACTGTTGTCACCCTGCCTGTCGTGACTTTTCCGTGCATACTCCTCTTCGTCGAGAAGAGACAAATTCGATATATTACTGAAACTCTGGCTGTAAAGACTAATGTCTTCGTTGAAGAGGCACTCGTCGACATCCGAAACGGAACCCCAGAAAGATGTGACAGAGCTCCGCTCATCCCAACGAGAAGCCTCGTGATACTGCAAAGTAATACCAGGACAAGAGCAGAAAGAGTTTGGACTTGAAAGAAAATGTATAATACTTGCAGGTCACGGTATTTGTCATCATTATCGTATAAAATACGAGCCTTACAATAGACTTTTGCTGCTTTTCAAACTTGTTGGACAGAGTTATAGCCATGAAGTGGGAAATGATTATTGTTTGCCAAATGACATTGCCCTAAAATGATTTCTTGTCCATGGTATGAGAAAATATCGTTGATTTCCAGTATATAGTTGCCAATGTGTGTCTGAAGAGCGTCATATCTCAATGACGTGTGGAAACTTACAATTAGAAAAGACAGAAACTTTGTAAAACAAGTGAGAATTGAGGAAGAGAAAACATACAGGACATAAATGAGACGGCCCGTCGTAATGCAAACTCACCATACAGACATCTTTGGCACTCAGGACTGTGCCCTGCTTTCCGTTATGGTTGTCACCAGAACCTTAAGAAAAGCAAGGTCAAAACAGAACAGATTTTAGTTTCCTCAAATATGAAAGTGACATTTTCATTCTCATTCGACAATGTTTGGATAAGATTTATTCTTTCTTGAAATATATTTCTATTCTGGAAATTCTTCTATATGAGTTAGTCGAAAATGGTGATTCTAATTTGATCAACCCCCATCAAATGTGCTGAGAAGAGAGATCATAATTCTGCAATAATCTGAACATTTACTGCTCTCATCACAAAATCTATACAAGACCTGGATTATCATGGACGGATGGAAAGTGTGGCATGTTGAGATTGTTTGTGCATGCCAGGAAATACATTACCTGCAGTGACACAACACAATTTGCTGAAAGATCTTGTCAGCGAACTACGGAGTCGAGCCCAAAATCGCCGACCGCGAGATAGCTCGGAAAACGTAGACATTTCGATATCAAGCTAAGAGAACACCATCAAAAGTGTACGAATAGCAAGAGGAATTCACTAGGAATGGACAAGTACTGTAGAATTTCGTTGTTATGTAAACAGAAATACTGCGTGCTTGCATTATTTCGTCACAGATATTCTCATGTAGCTACGCCGAGTTTAATACGCGCTGCGCGTTTGCAGTAGAATTGATTATGACGAAACACTGAGTAAGCGCATTTGTAACGTCATCGATATTCTGGTAGGCAGCAAATAATGCAAGCACTGGGTGTCCTTCTCTGAACATAATATCTCGCTGTCATTATGTCATGTCGACCTTTTCATGTCATTTATCAGAAAAGTTGGTGGGTTCCAAGATCACCTGGAATTTCTCTTGCTTATTTGCTACAGTTTGATGAAAATTGATGTGTTAAAGACCTACTATTTCTCTTTAATTCCATTATACATGTAAACCTGTATAAGAGGCAATTTCAACGCGTATGGATATAAAACATAAAGCTTTCTTTACTTCTTATCGACAGAAATATGACGTTATTCACAAAAACGAAAGTATTAATGATCATTCACAGATATCAACAAATTATAAATTTGCAACAGCCATAACATTGGTGTATTGGATAGCCTGACTGAGACCCATTTATCACACAATATTTGTCCATTGCTATCCTTAAGGAGGGTTTATCTTAGGGAACGAGTGTGGAGATCAGGAAAAAGTTTGAAAGTCAATCCTTTTTTCCTTTCTTTTTTCTTTCTTTTTCATTTCCTTTCCGATATTTGAATGAAAGGGCTACACACTGTTTATGACTTCTTTCAATGATATAAGATCCGTGATTTGCTATTATTTGTCTCTGCCCGGCACATGCAATGCCTTTAGTATTAACTTTCTGATCGAGATTTGCTGGAAGAAACCAAATTCTTTGCCTGCCTACATTTCAAACAAGGCAATCGGAACATTAAGGGGCTCTACGTGCTTGATGTACACTGCATGTGTAACTCTGAACTATACATGCAGGCATATCAAAACACGTATCAGTGCTTTTCGAAATTAGCTTAGACAAGGCCTGGAATGTATGTTAGTTGCAAAACTCGTTGCAAATCTCTGAGTCTCAAAAGAACCAGAGACGTCTAAAACCCCATTTCGCCTCCTTCATCTGCTATCTTTACCTTATACTTCACTTCACGGTAAACGCATAGAGCACAAGTAAGGGACCAGAGGTACTCAGGAAAGTATCGTTTGAATGATGTCATTTATTTCTGAAAATCATGCCACATGTAAGCAATTCAATCTGTGTAGTGCATATCTCCTCATGAATTCTGGACCAAGCCACAGACTGCTTCATTGATCAGCATGTCTACGATATCGATGACGATGCTGTTTGAATAATATTGTCCTGCATATACTCCTTCAACATCGCCGGAAATATCTTCATCCGAGAGCGAGAGGTCGGAGGAGTCACTGTCGAAGTCTGTTAAGTCTGTTACTGTTGTAAACACATCGTCGTCATCGCTTTCAAAGTCCTCGTCTTCTGAAGACGTGCGCAGAAGTTCGGAGAGTTCGCTCGGACTGATGGAGGAAAAATCGTCTTCCTCGTCATCACTGTTGTCACCCTGCCTGTCGTGACTTTTCCGTGCATACTCCTCTTCGTCGAGAAGAGACAAATTCGATATATTACTGAAACTCTGGCTGTAAAGACTAATGTCTTCGTTGAAGAGGCACTCGTCGACATCCGAAACGGAACCCCAGAAAGATGTGACAGAGCTCCGCTCATCCCAACGAGAAGCCTCGTGATACTGCAAAGTAATACCAGGACAAGAGCAGAAAGAGTTTGGACTTGAAAGAAAATGTATAATACTTGCAGGTCACGGTATTTGTCATCATTATCGTATAAAATACGAGCCTTACAATAGACTTTTGCTGCTTTTCAAACTTGTTGGACAGAGTTATAGCCATGAAGTGGGAAATGATTATTGTTTGCCAAATGACATTGCCCTAAAATGATTTCTTGTCCATGGTATGAGAAAATATCGTTGATTTCCAGTATATAGTTGCCAATGTGTGTCTGAAGAGCGTCATATCTCAATGACGTGTGGAAACTTACAATTAGAAAAGACAGAAACTTTGTAAAACAAGTGAGAATTGAGGAAGAGAAAACATACAGGACATAAATGAGACGGCCCGTCGTAATGCAAACTCACCATACAGACATCTTTGGCACTCAGGACTGTGCCCTGCTTTCCGTTATGGTTGTCACCAGAACCTTAAGAAAAGCAAGGTCAAAACAGAACAGATTTTAGTTTCCTCAAATATGAAAGTGACATTTTCATTCTCATTCGACAATGTTTGGATAAGATTTATTCTTTCTTGAAATATATTTCTATTCTGGAAATTCTTCTATATGAGTTAGTCGAAAATGGTGATTTTAATTTGATCAACCCCCATCAAATGTGCTGAGAAGAGAGATCATAATTCTGCAATAATCTGAACATTTACTGCTCTCATCACAAAATCTATAGAAGACCTGGATTATCATGCACGGATGGAAAGTGTGGCATGTTGAGATTGTTTGTGCATGCCAGGAAATACATTACCTGCAGTGACACAACACAATTTGCTGAAAGATCTTGTCAGCGAACTACGGAGTCGAGCCCAAAATCGCCGACCGCGAGATAGCTCGGAAAACGTAGACATTTCGATATCAAGCTAAGAGAACACCATCAAAAGTGTACGAATAGCAAGAGGAATTCACTAGGAATGGACAAGTACTGTAGAATTTCGTTGTTATGTAAACAGAAATACTGCGTGCTTGCATTATTTCGTCACAGATATTCACATGTAGCTACGCCGAGTTTAATACGCGCTGCGCGTTTGCAGTAGAATTGATTATGACGAAACACTGAGTAAGCGCATTTGTAACGTCATCGATATTCTGGTAGGCAGCAAATAATGCAAGCACTGGGTGTCCTTCTCTGAACATAATATCTCGCTGTCATTATGTCATGTCGACCTTTTCATGTCATTTATCAGAAAAGTTGGTGGGTTCCAAGATCACCTGGAATTTCTCTTGCTTATTTGCTACAGTTTCATGAAAATTGATGTGTTAAAGACCTACTATTTCTCTTTAATTCCATTATACATGTAAACCTGTATAAGAGGCAATTTCAACGCGTATGGATATAAAGCATAAAGCTTTCTTTACTTCTTATCCACAGAAATATGACGTTATTCACAAAAACGAAAGTATTAATGATCATTCACAGATATCAACAAAGTATAAATCTGCAACAGCCATAACATTGGTGTATTGGATAGCCTGACTGAGACCCATTTATCACACAATATTTGTCCATTGCTATCCTTAAGGAGGGTTTATCTTAGGGAACGAGTGTGGAGATCAGGAAAAAGTTTGAAAGTCAATCCTTTTTTCCTTTCTTTTTTCTTTCTTTTTCATTTCCTTTCCGATATTTGAATGAAAGGGCTACACACTGTTTATGACTTCTTTCAATGATATAAGATCCGTGATTTGCTATTATTTGTCTCTGCCCGGCACATGCAATGCCTTTAGTATTAACTTTCTGATCGAGATTTGCTGAAAGAAACCAAATTCTTTGCCTGCCTACATTTCAAACAAGGCAATCAGAACATTAAGGGGCTCTACGTGCTTGATGTACACTGCATGTGTAACTCTGAACTATACATGCAGGCATATCAAAACACGTATCAGTGCTTTTCGAAATTAGCTTAGACAAGGCCTGGAATGTATGTTGGTTGCAAAACTCGTTGCAAATCTCTGAGTCTCAAATGAACCAGAGACGTCTAAAACCCAATTTCGCCCCCTTCATCTGCTATCTTTACCTTATACTTCATTTCACGGTAAACGCATAGAGCACAAGTAAGGGACCAGAGGTACTCAGGAAAGTATCGTTTGAATGATGTCATTTATTTCTGAAAATCATGCCACATGTAAGCAATTCAATCTGTGTAGTGCATATCTCCTCATGAATTCTGGACCAAGCCACAGACTGCTTCATTGATCAGCATGTCTACGATATCGATGACGATGCTGTTTGAATAATATTGTCCTGCATATACTCCTTCAACATCGCCGGAAATATCTTCATCCGAGAGCGAGAGGTCGGAGGAGTCACTGTCGAAGTCTGTTAAGTCTGTTACTGTTGTAAACACATCGTCGTCATCGCTTTCAAAGTCCTCGTCTTCTGAAGACGTGCGCAGAAGTTCGGAGAGTTCGCTCGGACTGATGGAGGAAAAATCGTCTTCCTCGTCATCACTGTTGTCACCCTGCCTGTCGTGACTTTTCCGTGCATACTCCTCTTCGTCGAGAAGAGACAAATTCGATATATTACTGAAACTCTGGCTGTAAAGACTAATGTCTTCGTTGAAGAGGCACTCGTCGACATCCGAAACGGAACCCCAGAAAGATGTGACAGAGCTCCGCTCATCCCAACGAGAAGCCTCGTGATACTGCAAAGTAATACCAGGACAAGAGCAGAAAGAGTTTGGACTTGAAAGAAAATGTATAATACTTGCAGGTCACGGTATTTGTCATCATTATCGTATAAAATACGAGCCTTACAATAGACTTTTGCTGCTTTTCAAACTTGTTGGACAGAGTTATAGCCATGAAGTGGGAAATGATTATTGTTTGCCAAATGACATTGCCCTAAAATGATTTCTTGTCCATGGTATGAGAAAATATCGTTGATTTCCAGTATATAGTTGCCAATGTGTGTCTGAAGAGCGTCATATCTCAATGACGTGTGGAAACTTACAATTAGAAAAGACAGAAACTTTGTAAAACAAGTGAGAATTGAGGAAGAGAAAACATACAGGACATAAATGAGACGGCCCGTCGTAATGCAAACTCACCATACAGACATCTTTGGCACTCAGGACTGTGCCCTGCTTTCCGTTATGGTTGTCACCAGAACCTTAAGAAAAGCAAGGTCAAAACAGAACAGATTTTAGTTTCCTCAAATATGAAAGTGACATTTTCATTCTCATTCGACAATGTTTGGATAAGATTTATTCTTTCTTGAAATATATTTCTATTCTGGAAATTCTTCTATATGAGTTAGTCGAAAATGGTGATTTTAATTTGATCAACCCCCATCAAATGTGCTGAGAAGAGAGATCATAATTCTGCAATAATCTGAACATTTACTGCTCTCATCACAAAATCTATAGAAGACCTGGATTATCATGCACGGATGGAAAGTGTGGCATGTTGAGATTGTTTGTGCATGCCAGGAAATACATTACCTGCAGTGACACAACACAATTTGCTGAAAGATCTTGTCAGCGAACTACGGAGTCGAGCCCAAAATCGCCGACCGCGAGATAGCTCGGAAAACGTAGACATTTCGATATCAAGCTAAGAGAACACCATCAAAAGTGTACGAATAGCAAGAGGAATTCACTAGGAATGGACAAGTACTGTAGAATTTCGTTGTTATGTAAACAGAAATACTGCGTGCTTGCATTATTTCGTCACAGATATTCACATGTAGCTACGCCGAGTTTAATACGCGCTGCGCGTTTGCAGTAGAATTGATTATGACGAAACACTGAGTAAGCGCATTTGTAACGTCATCGATATTCTGGTAGGCAGCAAATAATGCAAGCACTGGGTGTCCTTCTCTGAACATAATATCTCGCTGTCATTATGTCATGTCGACCTTTTCATGTCATTTATCAGAAAAGTTGGTGGGTTCCAAGATCACCTGGAATTTCTCTTGCTTATTTGCTACAGTTTCATGAAAATTGATGTGTTAAAGACCTACTATTTCTCTTTAATTCCATTATACATGTAAACCTGTATAAGAGGCAATTTCAACGCGTATGGATATAAAGCATAAAGCTTTCTTTACTTCTTATCCACAGAAATATGACGTTATTCACAAAAACGAAAGTATTAATGATCATTCACAGATATCAACAAAGTATAAATCTGCAACAGCCATAACATTGGTGTATTGGATAGCCTGACTGAGACCCATTTATCACACAATATTTGTCCATTGCTATCCTTAAGGAGGGTTTATCTTAGGGAACGAGTGTGGAGATCAGGAAAAAGTTTGAAAGTCAATCCTTTTTTCCTTTCTTTTTTCTTTCTTTTTCATTTCCTTTCCGATATTTGAATGAAAGGGCTACACACTGTTTATGACTTCTTTCAATGATATAAGATCCGTGATTTGCTATTATTTGTCTCTGCCCGGCACATGCAATGCCTTTAGTATTAACTTTCTGATCGAGATTTGCTGGAAGAAACCAAATTCTTTGCCTGCCTACATTTCAAACAAGGCAATCAGAACATTAAGGGGCTCTACGTGCTTGATGTACACTGCATGTGTAACTCTGAACTATACATGCAGGCATATCAAAACACGTATCAGTGCTTTTCGAAATTAGCTTAGACAAGGCCTGGAATGTATGTTGGTTGCAAAACTCGTTGCAAATCTCTGAGTCTCAAATGAACCAGAGACGTCTAAAACCCAATTTCGCCCCCTTCATCTGCTATCTTTACCTTATACTTCACTTCACGGTAAACGCATAGAGCACAAGTAAGGGACCAGAGGTACTCAGGAAAGTATCGTTTGAATGATGTCATTTATTTCTGAAAATCATGCCACATGTAAGCAATTCAATCTGTGTAGTGCATATCTCCTCATGAATTCTGGACCAAGCCACAGACTGCTTCATTGATCAGCATGTCTACGATATCGATGACGATGCTGTTTGAATAATATTGTCCTGCATATACTCCTTCAACATCGCCGGAAATATCTTCATCCGAGAGCGAGAGGTCGGAGGAGTCACTGTCGAAGTCTGTTAAGTCTGTTACTGTTGTAAACACATCGTCGTCATCGCTTTCAAAGTCCTCGTCTTCTGAAGACGTGCGCAGAAGTTCGGAGAGTTCGCTCGGACTGATGGAGGAAAAATCGTCTTCCTCGTCATCACTGTTGTCACCCTGCCTGTCGTGACTTTTCCGTGCATACTCCTCTTCGTCGAGAAGAGACAAATTCGATATATTACTGAAACTCTGGCTGTAAAGACTAATGTCTTCGTTGAAGAGGCACTCGTCGACATCCGAAACGGAACCCCAGAAAGATGTGACAGAGCTCCGCTCATCCCAACGAGAAGCCTCGTGATACTGCAAAGTAATACCAGGACAAGAGCAGAAAGAGTTTGGACTTGAAAGAAAATGTATAATACTTGCAGGTCACGGTATTTGTCATCATTATCGTATAAAATACGAGCCTTACAATAGACTTTTGCTGCTTTTCAAACTTGTTGGACAGAGTTATAGCCATGAAGTGGGAAATGATTATTGTTTGCCAAATGACATTGCCCTAAAATGATTTCTTGTCCATGGTATGAGAAAATATCGTTGATTTCCAGTATATAGTTGCCAATGTGTGTCTGAAGAGCGTCATATCTCAATGACGTGTGGAAACTTACAATTAGAAAAGACAGAAACTTTGTAAAACAAGTGAGAATTGAGGAAGAGAAAACATACAGGACATAAATGAGACGGCCCGTCGTAATGCAAACTCACCATACAGACATCTTTGGCACTCAGGACTGTGCCCTGCTTTCCGTTATGGTTGTCACCAGAACCTTAAGAAAAGCAAGGTCAAAACAGAACAGATTTTAGTTTCCTCAAATATGAAAGTGACATTTTCATTCTCATTCGACAATGTTTGGATAAGATTTATTCTTTCTTGAAATATATTTCTATTCTGGAAATTCTTCTATATGAGTTAGTCGAAAATGGTGATTTTAATTTGATCAACCCCCATCAAATGTGCTGAGAAGAGAGATCATAATTCTGCAATAATCTGAACATTTACTGCTCTCATCACAAAATCTATAGAAGACCTGGATTATCATGCACGGATGGAAAGTGTGGCATGTTGAGATTGTTTGTGCATGCCAGGAAATACATTACCTGCAGTGACACAACACAATTTGCTGAAAGATCTTGTCAGCGAACTACGGAGTCGAGCCCAAAATCGCCGACCGCGAGATAGCTCGGAAAACGTAGACATTTCGATATCAAGCTAAGAGAACACCATCAAAAGTGTACGAATAGCAAGAGGAATTCACTAGGAATGGACAAGTACTGTAGAATTTCGTTGTTATGTAAACAGAAATACTGCGTGCTTGCATTATTTCGTCACAGATATTCACATGTAGCTACGCCGAGTTTAATACGCGCTGCGCGTTTGCAGTAGAATTGATTATGACGAAACACTGAGTAAGCGCATTTGTAACGTCATCGATATTCTGGTAGGCAGCAAATAATGCAAGCACTGGGTGTCCTTCTCTGAACATAATATCTCGCTGTCATTATGTCATGTCGACCTTTTCATGTCATTTATCAGAAAAGTTGGTGGGTTCCAAGATCACCTGGAATTTCTCTTGCTTATTTGCTACAGTTTGATGAAAATTGATGTGTTAAAGACCTACTATTTCTCTTTAATTCCATTATACATGTAAACCTGTATAAGAGGCAATTTCAACGCGTATGGATATAAAGCATAAAGCTTTCTTTACTTCTTATCCACAGAAATATGACGTTATTCACAAAAACGAAAGTATTAATGATCATTCACAGATATCAACAAAGTATAAATCTGCAACAGCCATAACATTGGTGTATTGGATAGCCTGACTGAGACCCATTTATCACACAATATTTGTCCATTGCTATCCTTAAGGAGGGTTTATCTTAGGGAACGAGTGTGGAGATCAGGAAAAAGTTTGAAAGTCAATCCTTTTTTCCTTTCTTTTTTCTTTCTTTTTCATTTCCTTTCCGATATTTGAATGAAAGGGCTACACACTGTTTATGACTTCTTTCAATGATATAAGATCCGTGATTTGCTATTATTTGTCTCTGCCCGGCACATGCAATGCCTTTAGTATTAACTTTCTGATCGAGATTTGCTGGAAGAAACCAAATTCTTTGCCTGCCTACATTTCAAACAAGGCAATCAGAACATTAAGGGGCTCTACGTGCTTGATGTACACTGCATGTGTAACTCTGAACTATACATGCAGGCATATCAAAACACGTATCAGTGCTTTTCGAAATTAGCTTAGACAAGGCCTGGAATGTATGTTGGTTGCAAAACTCGTTGCAAATCTCTGAGTCTCAAATGAACCAGAGACGTCTAAAACCCAATTTCGCCCCCTTCATCTGCTATCTTTACCTTATACTTCACTTCACGGTAAACGCATAGAGCACAAGTAAGGGACCAGAGGTACTCAGGAAAGTATCGTTTGAATGATGTCATTTATTTCTGAAAATCATGCCACATGTAAGCAATTCAATCTGTGTAGTGCATATCTCCTCATGAATTCTGGACCAAGCCACAGACTGCTTCATTGATCAGCATGTCTACGATATCGATGACGATGCTGTTTGAATAATATTGTCCTGCATATACTCCTTCAACATCGCCGGAAATATCTTCATCCGAGAGCGAGAGGTCGGAGGAGTCACTGTCGAAGTCTGTTAAGTCTGTTACTGTTGTAAACACATCGTCGTCATCGCTTTCAAAGTCCTCGTCTTCTGAAGACGTGCGCAGAAGTTCGGAGAGTTCGCTCGGACTGATGGAGGAAAAATCGTCTTCCTCGTCATCACTGTTGTCACCCTGCCTGTCGTGACTTTTCCGTGCATACTCCTCTTCGTCGAGAAGAGACAAATTCGATATATTACTGAAACTCTGGCTGTAAAGACTAATGTCTTCGTTGAAGAGGCACTCGTCGACATCCGAAACGGAACCCCAGAAAGATGTGACAGAGCTCCGCTCATCCCAACGAGAAGCCTCGTGATACTGCAAAGTAATACCAGGACAAGAGCAGAAAGAGTTTGGACTTGAAAGAAAATGTATAATACTTGCAGGTCACGGTATTTGTCATCATTATCGTATAAAATACGAGCCTTACAATAGACTTTTGCTGCTTTTCAAACTTGTTGGACAGAGTTATAGCCATGAAGTGGGAAATGATTATTGTTTGCCAAATGACATTGCCCTAAAATGATTTCTTGTCCATGGTATGAGAAAATATCGTTGATTTCCAGTATATAGTTGCCAATGTGTGTCTGAAGAGCGTCATATCTCAATGACGTGTGGAAACTTACAATTAGAAAAGACAGAAACTTTGTAAAACAAGTGAGAATTGAGGAAGAGAAAACATACAGGACATAAATGAGACGGCCCGTCGTAATGCAAACTCACCATACAGACATCTTTGGCACTCAGGACTGTGCCCTGCTTTCCGTTATGGTTGTCACCAGAACCTTAAGAAAAGCAAGGTCAAAACAGAACAGATTTTAGTTTCCTCAAATATGAAAGTGACATTTTCATTCTCATTCGACAATGTTTGGATAAGATTTATTCTTTCTTGAAATATATTTCTATTCTGGAAATTCTTCTATATGAGTTAGTCGAAAATGGTGATTCTAATTTGATCAACCCCCATCAAATGTGCTGAGAAGAGAGATCATAATTCTGCAATAATCTGAACATTTACTGCTCTCATCACAAAATCTATAGAAGACCTGGATTATCATGCACGGATGGAAAGTGTGGCATGTTGAGATTGTTTGTGCATGCCAGGAAATACATTACCTGCAGTGACACAACACAATTTGCTGAAAGATCTTGTCAGCGAACTACGGAGTCGAGCCCAAAATCGCCGACCGCGAGATAGCTCGGAAAACGTAGACATTTCGATATCAAGCTAAGAGAACACCATCAAAAGTGTACGAATAGCAAGAGGAATTCACTAGGAATGGACAAGTACTGTAGAATTTCGTTGTTATGTAAACAGAAATACTGCGTGCTTGCATTATTTCGTCACAGATATTCACATGTAGCTACGCCGAGTTTAATACGCGCTGCGCGTTTGCAGTAGAATTGATTATGACGAAACACTGAGTAAGCGCATTTGTAACGTCATCGATATTCTGGTAGGCAGCAAATAATGCAAGCACTGGGTGTCCTTCTCTGAACATAATATCTCGCTGTCATTATGTCATGTCGACCTTTTCATGTCATTTATCAGAAAAGTTGGTGGGTTCCAAGATCACCTGGAATTTCTCTTGCTTATTTGCTACAGTTTGATGAAAATTGATGTGTTAAAGACCTACTATTTCTCTTTAATTCCATTATACATGTAAACCTGTATAAGAGGCAATTTCAACGCGTATGGATATAAAGCATAAAGCTTTCTTTACTTCTTATCCACAGAAATATGACGTTATTCACAAAAACGAAAGTATTAATGATCATTCACAGATATCAACAAAGTATAAATCTGCAACAGCCATAACATTGGTGTATTGGATAGCCTGACTGAGACCCATTTATCACACAATATTTGTCCATTGCTATCCTTAAGGAGGGTTTATCTTAGGGAACGAGTGTGGAGATCAGGAAAAAGTTTGAAAGTCAATCCTTTTTTCCTTTCTTTTTTCTTTCTTTTTCATTTCCTTTCCGATATTTGAATGAAAGGGCTACACACTGTTTATGACTTCTTTCAATGATATAAGATCCGTGATTTGCTATTATTTGTCTCTGCCCGGCACATGCAATGCCTTTAGTATTAACTTTCTGATCGAGATTTGCTGGAAGAAACCAAATTCTTTGCCTGCCTACATTTCAAACAAGGCAATCAGAACATTAAGGGGCTCTACGTGCTTGATGTACACTGCATGTGTAACTCTGAACTATACATGCAGGCATATCAAAACACGTATCAGTGCTTTTCGAAATTAGCTTAGACAAGGCCTGGAATGTATGTTGGTTGCAAAACTCGTTGCAAATCTCTGAGTCTCAAATGAACCAGAGACGTCTAAAACCCAATTTCGCCCCCTTCATCTGCTATCTTTACCTTATACTTCACTTCACGGTAAACGCATAGAGCACAAGTAAGGGACCAGAGGTACTCAGGAAAGTATCGTTTGAATGATGTCATTTATTTCTGAAAATCATGCCACATGTAAGCAATTCAATCTGTGTAGTGCATATCTCCTCATGAATTCTGGACCAAGCCACAGACTGCTTCATTGATCAGCATGTCTACGATATCGATGACGATGCTGTTTGAATAATATTGTCCTGCATATACTCCTTCAACATCGCCGGAAATATCTTCATCCGAGAGCGAGAGGTCGGAGGAGTCACTGTCGAAGTCTGTTAAGTCTGTTACTGTTGTAAACACATCGTCGTCATCGCTTTCAAAGTCCTCGTCTTCTGAAGACGTGCGCAGAAGTTCGGAGAGTTCGCTCGGACTGATGGAGGAAAAATCGTCTTCCTCGTCATCACTGTTGTCACCCTGCCTGTCGTGACTTTTCCGTGCATACTCCTCTTCGTCGAGAAGAGACAAATTCGATATATTACTGAAACTCTGGCTGTAAAGACTAATGTCTTCGTTGAAGAGGCACTCGTCGACATCCGAAACGGAACCCCAGAAAGATGTGACAGAGCTCCGCTCATCCCAACGAGAAGCCTCGTGATACTGCAAAGTAATACCAGGACAAGAGCAGAAAGAGTTTGGACTTGAAAGAAAATGTATAATACTTGCAGGTCACGGTATTTGTCATCATTATCGTATAAAATACGAGCCTTACAATAGACTTTTGCTGCTTTTCAAACTTGTTGGACAGAGTTATAGCCATGAAGTGGGAAATGATTATTGTTTGCCAAATGACATTGCCCTAAAATGATTTCTTGTCCATGGTATGAGAAAATATCGTTGATTTCCAGTATATAGTTGCCAATGTGTGTCTGAAGAGCGTCATATCTCAATGACGTGTGGAAACTTACAATTAGAAAAGACAGAAACTTTGTAAAACAAGTGAGAATTGAGGAAGAGAAAACATACAGGACATAAATGAGACGGCCCGTCGTAATGCAAACTCACCATACAGACATCTTTGGCATTCAGGACTGTGCCCTGCTTTCCGTTATGGTTGTCACCAGAACCTTAAGAAAAGCAAGGTCAAAACAGAACAGATTTTAGTTTCCTCAAATATGAAAGTGCCATTTTCATTCTCATTCGACAATGTTTGGATAAGATTTATTCTTTCTTGAAATATATTTCTATTCTGGAAATTCTTCTATATGAGTTAGTCGAAAATGGTGATTTTAATTTGATCAACCCCCATCAAATGTGCTGAGAAGAGAGATCATAATTCTGCAATAATCTGAACATTTACTGCTCTCATCACAGAATCTATACAAGACCTGGATTATCATGGACGGATGGAAAGTGTGGCATGTTGAGATTGTTTGTGCATGCCAGGAAATACATTACCTGCAGTGACACAACACAATTTGCTGAAAGATCTTGTCAGCGAACTACGGAGTCCAGCCCAAAATCGCCGACCGCGAGATAGCTCGGAAAACGTAGACATTTCGATATCAAGCTAAGAGAACACCATCAAAAGTGTACGAATAGCAAGAGGAATTCACTAGGAATGGACAAGTACTGTAGAATTTCGTTGTTATGTAAACAGAAATACTGCGTGCTTGCATTATTTCGTCACAGATATTCTCATGTAGCTACGCCGAGTTTAATACGCGCTGCGCGTTTGCAGTAGAATTGATTATGACGAAACACTGAGTAAGCGCATTTGTAACGTCATCGATATTCTGGTAGGCAGCAAATAATGCAAGCACTGGGTGTCCTTCTCTGAACATAATATCTCGCTGTCATTATGTCATGTCGACCTTTTCATGTCATTTATCAGAAAAGTTGGTGGGTTCCAAGATCACCTGGAATTTCTCTTGCTTATTTGCTACAGTTTCATGAAAATTGATGTGTTAAAGACCTACTATTTCTCTTTAATTCCATTATACATGTAAACCTGTATAAGAGGCAATTTCAACGCGTATGGATATAAAGCATAAAGCTTTCTTTACTTCTTATCCACAGAAATATGACGTTATTCACAAAAACGAAAGTATTAATGATCATTCACAGATATCAACAAAGTATAAATCTGCAACAGCCATAACATTGGTGTATTGGATAGCCTGACTGAGACCCATTTATCACACAATATTTGTCCATTGCTATCCTTAAGGAGGGTTTATCTTAGGGAACGAGTGTGGAGATCAGGAAAAAGTTTGAAAGTCAATCCTTTTTTCCTTTCTTTTTTCTTTCTTTTTCATTTCCTTTCCGATATTTGAATGAAAGGGCTACACACTGTTTATGACTTCTTTCAATGATATAAGATCCGTGATTTGCTATTATTTGTCTCTGCCCGGCACATGCAATGCCTTTAGTATTAACTTTCTGATCGAGATTTGCTGGAAGAAACCAAATTCTTTGCCTGCCTACATTTCAAACAAGGCAATCAGAACATTAAGGGGCTCTACGTGCTTGATGTACACTGCATGTGTAACTCTGAACTATACATGCAGGCATATCAAAACACGTATCAGTGCTTTTCGAAATTAGCTTAGACAAGGCCTGGAATGTATGTTGGTTGCAAAACTCGTTGCAAATCTCTGAGTCTCAAATGAACCAGAGACGTCTAAAACCCAATTTCGCCCCCTTCATCTGCTATCTTTACCTTATACTTCATTTCACGGTAAACGCATAGAGCACAAGTAAGGGACCAGAGGTACTCAGGAAAGTATCGTTTGAATGATGTCATTTATTTCTGAAAATCATGCCACATGTAAGCAATTCAATCTGTGTAGTGCATATCTCCTCATGAATTCTGGACCAAGCCACAGACTGCTTCATTGATCAGCATGTCTACGATATCGATGACGATGCTGTTTGAATAATATTGTCCTGCATATACTCCTTCAACATCGCCGGAAATATCTTCATCCGAGAGCGAGAGGTCGGAGGAGTCACTGTCGAAGTCTGTTAAGTCTGTTACTGTTGTAAACACATCGTCGTCATCGCTTTCAAAGTCCTCGTCTTCTGAAGACGTGCGCAGAAGTTCGGAGAGTTCGCTCGGACTGATGGAGGAAAAATCGTCTTCCTCGTCATCACTGTTGTCACCCTGCCTGTCGTGACTTTTCCGTGCATACTCCTCTTCGTCGAGAAGAGACAAATTCGATATATTACTGAAACTCTGGCTGTAAAGACTAATGTCTTCGTTGAAGAGGCACTCGTCGACATCCGAAACGGAACCCCAGAAAGATGTGACAGAGCTCCGCTCATCCCAACGAGAAGCCTCGTGATACTGCAAAGTAATACCAGGACAAGAGCAGAAAGAGTTTGGACTTGAAAGAAAATGTATAATACTTGCAGGTCACGGTATTTGTCATCATTATCGTATAAAATACGAGCCTTACAATAGACTTTTGCTGCTTTTCAAACTTGTTGGACAGAGTTATAGCCATGAAGTGGGAAATGATTATTGTTTGCCAAATGACATTGCCCTAAAATGATTTCTTGTCCATGGTATGAGAAAATATCGTTGATTTCCAGTATATAGTTGCCAATGTGTGTCTGAAGAGCGTCATATCTCAATGACGTGTGGAAACTTACAATTAGAAAAGACAGAAACTTTGTAAAACAAGTGAGAATTGAGGAAGAGAAAACATACAGGACATAAATGAGACGGCCCGTCGTAATGCAAACTCACCATACAGACATCTTTGGCACTCAGGACTGTGCCCTGCTTTCCGTTATGGTTGTCACCAGAACCTTAAGAAAAGCAAGGTCAAAACAGAACAGATTTTAGTTTCCTCAAATATGAAAGTGACATTTTCATTCTCATTCGACAATGTTTGGATAAGATTTATTCTTTCTTGAAATATATTTCTATTCTGGAAATTCTTCTATATGAGTTAGTCGAAAATGGTGATTTTAATTTGATCAACCCCCATCAAATGTGCTGAGAAGAGAGATCATAATTCTGCAATAATCTGAACATTTACTGCTCTCATCACAAAATCTATAGAAGACCTGGATTATCATGCACGGATGGAAAGTGTGGCATGTTGAGATTGTTTGTGCATGCCAGGAAATACATTACCTGCAGTGACACAACACAATTTGCTGAAAGATCTTGTCAGCGAACTACGGAGTCGAGCCCAAAATCGCCGACCGCGAGATAGCTCGGAAAACGTAGACATTTCGATATCAAGCTAAGAGAACACCATCAAAAGTGTACGAATAGCAAGAGGAATTCACTAGGAATGGACAAGTACTGTAGAATTTCGTTGTTATGTAAACAGAAATACTGCGTGCTTGCATTATTTCGTCACAGATATTCACATGTAGCTACGCCGAGTTTAATACGCGCTGCGCGTTTGCAGTAGAATTGATTATGACGAAACACTGAGTAAGCGCATTTGTAACGTCATCGATATTCTGGTAGGCAGCAAATAATGCAAGCACTGGGTGTCCTTCTCTGAACATAATATCTCGCTGTCATTATGTCATGTCGACCTTTTCATGTCATTTATCAGAAAAGTTGGTGGGTTCCAAGATCACCTGGAATTTCTCTTGCTTATTTGCTACAGTTTCATGAAAATTGATGTGTTAAAGACCTACTATTTCTCTTTAATTCCATTATACATGTAAACCTGTATAAGAGGCAATTTCAACGCGTATGGATATAAAGCATAAAGCTTTCTTTACTTCTTATCCACAGAAATATGACGTTATTCACAAAAACGAAAGTATTAATGATCATTCACAGATATCAACAAAGTATAAATCTGCAACAGTCATAACATTGGTGTATTGGATAGCCTGACTGAGACCCATTTATCACACAATATTTGTCCATTGCTATCCTTAAGGAGGGTTTATCTTAGGGAACGAGTGTGGAGATCAGGAAAAAGTTTGAAAGTCAATCCTTTTTTCCTTTCTTTTTTCTTTCTTTTTCATTTCCTTTCCGATATTTGAATGAAAGGGCTACACACTGTTTATGACTTCTTTCAATGATATAAGATCCGTGATTTGCTATTATTTGTCTCTGCCCGGCACATGCAATGCCTTTAGTATTAACTTTCTGATCGAGATTTGCTGAAAGAAACCAAATTCTTTGCCTGCCTACATTTCAAACAAGGCAATCAGAACATTAAGGGGCTCTACGTGCTTGATGTACACTGCATGTGTAACTCTGAACTATACATGCAGGCATATCAAAACACGTATCAGTGCTTTTCGAAATTAGCTTAGACAAGGCCTGGAATGTATGTTGGTTGCAAAACTCGTTGCAAATCTCTGAGTCTCAAATGAACCAGAGACGTCTAAAACCCAATTTCGCCCCCTTCATCTGCTATCTTTACCTTATACTTCATTTCACGGTAAACGCATAGAGCACAAGTAAGGGACCAGAGGTACTCAGGAAAGTATCGTTTGAATGATGTCATTTATTTCTGAAAATCATGCCACATGTAAGCAATTCAATCTGTGTAGTGCATATCTCCTCATGAATTCTGGACCAAGCCACAGACTGCTTCATTGATCAGCATGTCTACGATATCGATGACGATGCTGTTTGAATAATATTGTCCTGCATATACTCCTTCAACATCGCCGGAAATATCTTCATCCGAGAGCGAGAGGTCGGAGGAGTCACTGTCGAAGTCTGTTAAGTCTGTTACTGTTGTAAACACATCGTCGTCATCGCTTTCAAAGTCCTCGTCTTCTGAAGACGTGCGCAGAAGTTCGGAGAGTTCGCTCGGACTGATGGAGGAAAAATCGTCTTCCTCGTCATCACTGTTGTCACCCTGCCTGTCGTGACTTTTCCGTGCATACTCCTCTTCGTCGAGAAGAGACAAATTCGATATATTACTGAAACTCTGGCTGTAAAGACTAATGTCTTCGTTGAAGAGGCACTCGTCGACATCCGAAACGGAACCCCAGAAAGATGTGACAGAGCTCCGCTCATCCCAACGAGAAGCCTCGTGATACTGCAAAGTAATACCAGGACAAGAGCAGAAAGAGTTTGGACTTGAAAGAAAATGTATAATACTTGCAGGTCACGGTATTTGTCATCATTATCGTATAAAATACGAGCCTTACAATAGACTTTTGCTGCTTTTCAAACTTGTTGGACAGAGTTATAGCCATGAAGTGGGAAATGATTATTGTTTGCCAAATGACATTGCCCTAAAATGATTTCTTGTCCATGGTATGAGAAAATATCGTTGATTTCCAGTATATAGTTGCCAATGTGTGTCTGAAGAGCGTCATATCTCAATGACGTGTGGAAACTTACAATTAGAAAAGACAGAAACTTTGTAAAACAAGTGAGAATTGAGGAAGAGAAAACATACAGGACATAAATGAGACGGCCCGTCGTAATGCAAACTCACCATACAGACATCTTTGGCACTCAGGACTGTGCCCTGCTTTCCGTTATGGTTGTCACCAGAACCTTAAGAAAAGCAAGGTCAAAACAGAACAGATTTTAGTTTCCTCAAATATGAAAGTGACATTTTCATTCTCATTCGACAATGTTTGGATAAGATTTATTCTTTCTTGAAATATATTTCTATTCTGGAAATTCTTCTATATGAGTTAGTCGAAAATGGTGATTTTAATTTGATCAACCCCCATCAAATGTGCTGAGAAGAGAGATCATAATTCTGCAATAATCTGAACATTTACTGCTCTCATCACAAAATCTATAGAAGACCTGGATTATCATGCACGGATGGAAAGTGTGGCATGTTGAGATTGTTTGTGCATGCCAGGAAATACATTACCTGCAGTGACACAACACAATTTGCTGAAAGATCTTGTCAGCGAACTACGGAGTCGAGCCCAAAATCGCCGACCGCGAGATAGCTCGGAAAACGTAGACATTTCGATATCAAGCTAAGAGAACACCATCAAAAGTGTACGAATAGCAAGAGGAATTCACTAGGAATGGACAAGTACTGTAGAATTTCGTTGTTATGTAAACAGAAATACTGCGTGCTTGCATTATTTCGTCACAGATATTCACATGTAGCTACGCCGAGTTTAATACGCGCTGCGCGTTTGCAGTAGAATTGATTATGACGAAACACTGAGTAAGCGCATTTGTAACGTCATCGATATTCTGGTAGGCAGCAAATAATGCAAGCACTGGGTGTCCTTCTCTGAACATAATATCTCGCTGTCATTATGTCATGTCGACCTTTTCATGTCATTTATCAGAAAAGTTGGTGGGTTCCAAGATCACCTGGAATTTCTCTTGCTTATTTGCTACAGTTTCATGAAAATTGATGTGTTAAAGACCTACTATTTCTCTTTAATTCCATTATACATGTAAACCTGTATAAGAGGCAATTTCAACGCGTATGGATATAAAGCATAAAGCTTTCTTTACTTCTTATCCACAGAAATATGACGTTATTCACAAAAACGAAAGTATTAATGATCATTCACAGATATCAACAAAGTATAAATCTGCAACAGCCATAACATTGGTGTATTGGATAGCCTGACTGAGACCCATTTATCACACAATATTTGTCCATTGCTATCCTTAAGGAGGGTTTATCTTAGGGAACGAGTGTGGAGATCAGGAAAAAGTTTGAAAGTCAATCCTTTTTTCCTTTCTTTTTTCTTTCTTTTTCATTTCCTTTCCGATATTTGAATGAAAGGGCTACACACTGTTTATGACTTCTTTCAATGATATAAGATCCGTGATTTGCTATTATTTGTCTCTGCCCGGCACATGCAATGCCTTTAGTATTAACTTTCTGATCGAGATTTGCTGGAAGAAACCAAATTCTTTGCCTGCCTACATTTCAAACAAGGCAATCAGAACATTAAGGGGCTCTACGTGCTTGATGTACACTGCATGTGTAACTCTGAACTATACATGCAGGCATATCAAAACACGTATCAGTGCTTTTCGAAATTAGCTTAGACAAGGCCTGGAATGTATGTTGGTTGCAAAACTCGTTGCAAATCTCTGAGTCTCAAATGAACCAGAGACGTCTAAAACCCAATTTCGCCCCCTTCATCTGCTATCTTTACCTTATACTTCACTTCACGGTAAACGCATAGAGCACAAGTAAGGGACCAGAGGTACTCAGGAAAGTATCGTTTGAATGATGTCATTTATTTCTGAAAATCATGCCACATGTAAGCAATTCAATCTGTGTAGTGCATATCTCCTCATGAATTCTGGACCAAGCCACAGACTGCTTCATTGATCAGCATGTCTACGATATCGATGACGATGCTGTTTGAATAATATTGTCCTGCATATACTCCTTCAACATCGCCGGAAATATCTTCATCCGAGAGCGAGAGGTCGGAGGAGTCACTGTCGAAGTCTGTTAAGTCTGTTACTGTTGTAAACACATCGTCGTCATCGCTTTCAAAGTCCTCGTCTTCTGAAGACGTGCGCAGAAGTTCGGAGAGTTCGCTCGGACTGATGGAGGAAAAATCGTCTTCCTCGTCATCACTGTTGTCACCCTGCCTGTCGTGACTTTTCCGTGCATACTCCTCTTCGTCGAGAAGAGACAAATTCGATATATTACTGAAACTCTGGCTGTAAAGACTAATGTCTTCGTTGAAGAGGCACTCGTCGACATCCGAAACGGAACCCCAGAAAGATGTGACAGAGCTCCGCTCATCCCAACGAGAAGCCTCGTGATACTGCAAAGTAATACCAGGACAAGAGCAGAAAGAGTTTGGACTTGAAAGAAAATGTATAATACTTGCAGGTCACGGTATTTGTCATCATTATCGTATAAAATACGAGCCTTACAATAGACTTTTGCTGCTTTTCAAACTTGTTGGACAGAGTTATAGCCATGAAGTGGGAAATGATTATTGTTTGCCAAATGACATTGCCCTAAAATGATTTCTTGTCCATGGTATGAGAAAATATCGTTGATTTCCAGTATATAGTTGCCAATGTGTGTCTGAAGAGCGTCATATCTCAATGACGTGTGGAAACTTACAATTAGAAAAGACAGAAACTTTGTAAAACAAGTGAGAATTGAGGAAGAGAAAACATACAGGACATAAATGAGACGGCCCGTCGTAATGCAAACTCACCATACAGACATCTTTGGCACTCAGGACTGTGCCCTGCTTTCCGTTATGGTTGTCACCAGAACCTTAAGAAAAGCAAGGTCAAAACAGAACAGATTTTAGTTTCCTCAAATATGAAAGTGACATTTTCATTCTCATTCGACAATGTTTGGATAAGATTTATTCTTTCTTGAAATATATTTCTATTCTGGAAATTCTTCTATATGAGTTAGTCGAAAATGGTGATTTTAATTTGATCAACCCCCATCAAATGTGCTGAGAAGAGAGATCATAATTCTGCAATAATCTGAACATTTACTGCTCTCATCACAAAATCTATAGAAGACCTGGATTATCATGCACGGATGGAAAGTGTGGCATGTTGAGATTGTTTGTGCATGCCAGGAAATACATTACCTGCAGTGACACAACACAATTTGCTGAAAGATCTTGTCAGCGAACTACGGAGTCGAGCCCAAAATCGCCGACCGCGAGATAGCTCGGAAAACGTAGACATTTCGATATCAAGCTAAGAGAACACCATCAAAAGTGTACGAATAGCAAGAGGAATTCACTAGGAATGGACAAGTACTGTAGAATTTCGTTGTTATGTAAACAGAAATACTGCGTGCTTGCATTATTTCGTCACAGATATTCACATGTAGCTACGCCGAGTTTAATACGCGCTGCGCGTTTGCAGTAGAATTGATTATGACGAAACACTGAGTAAGCGCATTTGTAACGTCATCGATATTCTGGTAGGCAGCAAATAATGCAAGCACTGGGTGTCCTTCTCTGAACATAATATCTCGCTGTCATTATGTCATGTCGACCTTTTCATGTCATTTATCAGAAAAGTTGGTGGGTTCCAAGATCACCTGGAATTTCTCTTGCTTATTTGCTACAGTTTCATGAAAATTGATGTGTTAAAGACCTACTATTTCTCTTTAATTCCATTATACATGTAAACCTGTATAAGAGGCAATTTCAACGCGTATGGATATAAAGCATAAAGCTTTCTTTACTTCTTATCCACAGAAATATGACGTTATTCACAAAAACGAAAGTATTAATGATCATTCACAGATATCAACAAAGTATAAATCTGCAACAGCCATAACATTGGTGTATTGGATAGCCTGACTGAGACCCATTTATCACACAATATTTGTCCATTGCTATCCTTAAGGAGGGTTTATCTTAGGGAACGAGTGTGGAGATCAGGAAAAAGTTTGAAAGTCAATCCTTTTTTCCTTTCTTTTTTCTTTCTTTTTCATTTCCTTTCCGATATTTGAATGAAAGGGCTACACACTGTTTATGACTTCTTTCAATGATATAAGATCCGTGATTTGCTATTATTTGTCTCTGCCCGGCACATGCAATGCCTTTAGTATTAACTTTCTGATCGAGATTTGCTGGAAGAAACCAAATTCTTTGCCTGCCTACATTTCAAACAAGGCAATCAGAACATTAAGGGGCTCTACGTGCTTGATGTACACTGCATGTGTAACTCTGAACTATACATGCAGGCATATCAAAACACGTATCAGTGCTTTTCGAAATTAGCTTAGACAAGGCCTGGAATGTATGTTGGTTGCAAAACTCGTTGCAAATCTCTGAGTCTCAAATGAACCAGAGACGTCTAAAACCCAATTTCGCCCCCTTCATCTGCTATCTTTACCTTATACTTCACTTCACGGTAAACGCATAGAGCACAAGTAAGGGACCAGAGGTACTCAGGAAAGTATCGTTTGAATGATGTCATTTATTTCTGAAAATCATGCCACATGTAAGCAATTCAATCTGTGTAGTGCATATCTCCTCATGAATTCTGGACCAAGCCACAGACTGCTTCATTGATCAGCATGTCTACGATATCGATGACGATGCTGTTTGAATAATATTGTCCTGCATATACTCCTTCAACATCGCCGGAAATATCTTCATCCGAGAGCGAGAGGTCGGAGGAGTCACTGTCGAAGTCTGTTAAGTCTGTTACTGTTGTAAACACATCGTCGTCATCGCTTTCAAAGTCCTCGTCTTCTGAAGACGTGCGCAGAAGTTCGGAGAGTTCGCTCGGACTGATGGAGGAAAAATCGTCTTCCTCGTCATCACTGTTGTCACCCTGCCTGTCGTGACTTTTCCGTGCATACTCCTCTTCGTCGAGAAGAGACAAATTCGATATATTACTGAAACTCTGGCTGTAAAGACTAATGTCTTCGTTGAAGAGGCACTCGTCGACATCCGAAACGGAACCCCAGAAAGATGTGACAGAGCTCCGCTCATCCCAACGAGAAGCCTCGTGATACTGCAAAGTAATACCAGGACAAGAGCAGAAAGAGTTTGGACTTGAAAGAAAATGTATAATACTTGCAGGTCACGGTATTTGTCATCATTATCGTATAAAATACGAGCCTTACAATAGACTTTTGCTGCTTTTCAAACTTGTTGGACAGAGTTATAGCCATGAAGTGGGAAATGATTATTGTTTGCCAAATGACATTGCCCTAAAATGATTTCTTGTCCATGGTATGAGAAAATATCGTTGATTTCCAGTATATAGTTGCCAATGTGTGTCTGAAGAGCGTCATATCTCAATGACGTGTGGAAACTTACAATTAGAAAAGACAGAAACTTTGTAAAACAAGTGAGAATTGAGGAAGAGAAAACATACAGGACATAAATGAGACGGCCCGTCGTAATGCAAACTCACCATACAGACATCTTTGGCACTCAGGACTGTGCCCTGCTTTCCGTTATGGTTGTCACCAGAACCTTAAGAAAAGCAAGGTCAAAACAGAACAGATTTTAGTTTCCTCAAATATGAAAGTGACATTTTCATTCTCATTCGACAATGTTTGGATAAGATTTATTCTTTCTTGAAATATATTTCTATTCTGGAAATTCTTCTATATGAGTTAGTCGAAAATGGTGATTTTAATTTGATCAACCCCCATCAAATGTGCTGAGAAGAGAGATCATAATTCTGCAATAATCTGAACATTTACTGCTCTCATCACAAAATCTATAGAAGACCTGGATTATCATGCACGGATGGAAAGTGTGGCATGTTGAGATTGTTTGTGCATGCCAGGAAATACATTACCTGCAGTGACACAACACAATTTGCTGAAAGATCTTGTCAGCGAACTACGGAGTCGAGCCCAAAATCGCCGACCGCGAGATAGCTCGGAAAACGTAGACATTTCGATATCAAGCTAAGAGAACACCATCAAAAGTGTACGAATAGCAAGAGGAATTCACTAGGAATGGACAAGTACTGTAGAATTTCGTTGTTATGTAAACAGAAATACTGCGTGCTTGCATTATTTCGTCACAGATATTCACATGTAGCTACGCCGAGTTTAATACGCGCTGCGCGTTTGCAGTAGAATTGATTATGACGAAACACTGAGTAAGCGCATTTGTAACGTCATCGATATTCTGGTAGGCAGCAAATAATGCAAGCACTGGGTGTCCTTCTCTGAACATAATATCTCGCTGTCATTATGTCATGTCGACCTTTTCATGTCATTTATCAGAAAAGTTGGTGGGTTCCAAGATCACCTGGAATTTCTCTTGCTTATTTGCTACAGTTTCATGAAAATTGATGTGTTAAAGACCTACTATTTCTCTTTAATTCCATTATACATGTAAACCTGTATAAGAGGCAATTTCAACGCGTATGGATATAAAGCATAAAGCTTTCTTTACTTCTTATCCACAGAAATATGACGTTATTCACAAAAACGAAAGTATTAATGATCATTCACAGATATCAACAAAGTATAAATCTGCAACAGCCATAACATTGGTGTATTGGATAGCCTGACTGAGACCCATTTATCACACAATATTTGTCCATTGCTATCCTTAAGGAGGGTTTATCTTAGGGAACGAGTGTGGAGATCAGGAAAAAGTTTGAAAGTCAATCCTTTTTTCCTTTCTTTTTTCTTTCTTTTTCATTTCCTTTCCGATATTTGAATGAAAGGGCTACACACTGTTTATGACTTCTTTCAATGATATAAGATCCGTGATTTGCTATTATTTGTCTCTGCCCGGCACATGCAATGCCTTTAGTATTAACTTTCTGATCGAGATTTGCTGGAAGAAACCAAATTCTTTGCCTGCCTACATTTCAAACAAGGCAATCAGAACATTAAGGGGCTCTACGTGCTTGATGTACACTGCATGTGTAACTCTGAACTATACATGCAGGCATATCAAAACACGTATCAGTGCTTTTCGAAATTAGCTTAGACAAGGCCTGGAATGTATGTTGGTTGCAAAACTCGTTGCAAATCTCTGAGTCTCAAATGAACCAGAGACGTCTAAAACCCAATTTCGCCCCCTTCATCTGCTATCTTTACCTTATACTTCACTTCACGGTAAACGCATAGAGCACAAGTAAGGGACCAGAGGTACTCAGGAAAGTATCGTTTGAATGATGTCATTTATTTCTGAAAATCATGCCACATGTAAGCAATTCAATCTGTGTAGTGCATATCTCCTCATGAATTCTGGACCAAGCCACAGACTGCTTCATTGATCAGCATGTCTACGATATCGATGACGATGCTGTTTGAATAATATTGTCCTGCATATACTCCTTCAACATCGCCGGAAATATCTTCATCCGAGAGCGAGAGGTCGGAGGAGTCACTGTCGAAGTCTGTTAAGTCTGTTACTGTTGTAAACACATCGTCGTCATCGCTTTCAAAGTCCTCGTCTTCTGAAGACGTGCGCAGAAGTTCGGAGAGTTCGCTCGGACTGATGGAGGAAAAATCGTCTTCCTCGTCATCACTGTTGTCACCCTGCCTGTCGTGACTTTTCCGTGCATACTCCTCTTCGTCGAGAAGAGACAAATTCGATATATTACTGAAACTCTGGCTGTAAAGACTAATGTCTTCGTTGAAGAGGCACTCGTCGACATCCGAAACGGAACCCCAGAAAGATGTGACAGAGCTCCGCTCATCCCAACGAGAAGCCTCGTGATACTGCAAAGTAATACCAGGACAAGAGCAGAAAGAGTTTGGACTTGAAAGAAAATGTATAATACTTGCAGGTCACGGTATTTGTCATCATTATCGTATAAAATACGAGCCTTACAATAGACTTTTGCTGCTTTTCAAACTTGTTGGACAGAGTTATAGCCATGAAGTGGGAAATGATTATTGTTTGCCAAATGACATTGCCCTAAAATGATTTCTTGTCCATGGTATGAGAAAATATCGTTGATTTCCAGTATATAGTTGCCAATGTGTGTCTGAAGAGCGTCATATCTCAATGACGTGTGGAAACTTACAATTAGAAAAGACAGAAACTTTGTAAAACAAGTGAGAATTGAGGAAGAGAAAACATACAGGACATAAATGAGACGGCCCGTCGTAATGCAAACTCACCATACAGACATCTTTGGCACTCAGGACTGTGCCCTGCTTTCCGTTATGGTTGTCACCAGAACCTTAAGAAAAGCAAGGTCAAAACAGAACAGATTTTAGTTTCCTCAAATATGAAAGTGACATTTTCATTCTCATTCGACAATGTTTGGATAAGATTTATTCTTTCTTGAAATATATTTCTATTCTGGAAATTCTTCTATATGAGTTAGTCGAAAATGGTGATTTTAATTTGATCAACCCCCATCAAATGTGCTGAGAAGAGAGATCATAATTCTGCAATAATCTGAACATTTACTGCTCTCATCACAAAATCTATAGAAGACCTGGATTATCATGCACGGATGGAAAGTGTGGCATGTTGAGATTGTTTGTGCATGCCAGGAAATACATTACCTGCAGTGACACAACACAATTTGCTGAAAGATCTTGTCAGCGAACTACGGAGTCGAGCCCAAAATCGCCGACCGCGAGATAGCTCGGAAAACGTAGACATTTCGATATCAAGCTAAGAGAACACCATCAAAAGTGTACGAATAGCAAGAGGAATTCACTAGGAATGGACAAGTACTGTAGAATTTCGTTGTTATGTAAACAGAAATACTGCGTGCTTGCATTATTTCGTCACAGATATTCACATGTAGCTACGCCGAGTTTAATACGCGCTGCGCGTTTGCAGTAGAATTGATTATGACGAAACACTGAGTAAGCGCATTTGTAACGTCATCGATATTCTGGTAGGCAGCAAATAATGCAAGCACTGGGTGTCCTTCTCTGAACATAATATCTCGCTGTCATTATGTCATGTCGACCTTTTCATGTCATTTATCAGAAAAGTTGGTGGGTTCCAAGATCACCTGGAATTTCTCTTGCTTATTTGCTACAGTTTCATGAAAATTGATGTGTTAAAGACCTACTATTTCTCTTTAATTCCATTATACATGTAAACCTGTATAAGAGGCAATTTCAACGCGTATGGATATAAAGCATAAAGCTTTCTTTACTTCTTATCCACAGAAATATGACGTTATTCACAAAAACGAAAGTATTAATGATCATTCACAGATATCAACAAAGTATAAATCTGCAACAGCCATAACATTGGTGTATTGGATAGCCTGACTGAGACCCATTTATCACACAATATTTGTCCATTGCTATCCTTAAGGAGGGTTTATCTTAGGGAACGAGTGTGGAGATCAGGAAAAAGTTTGAAAGTCAATCCTTTTTTCCTTTCTTTTTTCTTTCTTTTTCATTTCCTTTCCGATATTTGAATGAAAGGGCTACACACTGTTTATGACTTCTTTCAATGATATAAGATCCGTGATTTGCTATTATTTGTCTCTGCCCGGCACATGCAATGCCTTTAGTATTAACTTTCTGATCGAGATTTGCTGGAAGAAACCAAATTCTTTGCCTGCCTACATTTCAAACAAGGCAATCAGAACATTAAGGGGCTCTACGTGCTTGATGTACACTGCATGTGTAACTCTGAACTATACATGCAGGCATATCAAAACACGTATCAGTGCTTTTCGAAATTAGCTTAGACAAGGCCTGGAATGTATGTTGGTTGCAAAACTCGTTGCAAATCTCTGAGTCTCAAATGAACCAGAGACGTCTAAAACCCAATTTCGCCCCCTTCATCTGCTATCTTTACCTTATACTTCACTTCACGGTAAACGCATAGAGCACAAGTAAGGGACCAGAGGTACTCAGGAAAGTATCGTTTGAATGATGTCATTTATTTCTGAAAATCATGCCACATGTAAGCAATTCAATCTGTGTAGTGCATATCTCCTCATGAATTCTGGACCAAGCCACAGACTGCTTCATTGATCAGCATGTCTACGATATCGATGACGATGCTGTTTGAATAATATTGTCCTGCATATACTCCTTCAACATCGCCGGAAATATCTTCATCCGAGAGCGAGAGGTCGGAGGAGTCACTGTCGAAGTCTGTTAAGTCTGTTACTGTTGTAAACACATCGTCGTCATCGCTTTCAAAGTCCTCGTCTTCTGAAGACGTGCGCAGAAGTTCGGAGAGTTCGCTCGGACTGATGGAGGAAAAATCGTCTTCCTCGTCATCACTGTTGTCACCCTGCCTGTCGTGACTTTTCCGTGCATACTCCTCTTCGTCGAGAAGAGACAAATTCGATATATTACTGAAACTCTGGCTGTAAAGACTAATGTCTTCGTTGAAGAGGCACTCGTCGACATCCGAAACGGAACCCCAGAAAGATGTGACAGAGCTCCGCTCATCCCAACGAGAAGCCTCGTGATACTGCAAAGTAATACCAGGACAAGAGCAGAAAGAGTTTGGACTTGAAAGAAAATGTATAATACTTGCAGGTCACGGTATTTGTCATCATTATCGTATAAAATACGAGCCTTACAATAGACTTTTGCTGCTTTTCAAACTTGTTGGACAGAGTTATAGCCATGAAGTGGGAAATGATTATTGTTTGCCAAATGACATTGCCCTAAAATGATTTCTTGTCCATGGTATGAGAAAATATCGTTGATTTCCAGTATATAGTTGCCAATGTGTGTCTGAAGAGCGTCATATCTCAATGACGTGTGGAAACTTACAATTAGAAAAGACAGAAACTTTGTAAAACAAGTGAGAATTGAGGAAGAGAAAACATACAGGACATAAATGAGACGGCCCGTCGTAATGCAAACTCACCATACAGACATCTTTGGCACTCAGGACTGTGCCCTGCTTTCCGTTATGGTTGTCACCAGAACCTTAAGAAAAGCAAGGTCAAAACAGAACAGATTTTAGTTTCCTCAAATATGAAAGTGACATTTTCATTCTCATTCGACAATGTTTGGATAAGATTTATTCTTTCTTGAAATATATTTCTATTCTGGAAATTCTTCTATATGAGTTAGTCGAAAATGGTGATTTTAATTTGATCAACCCCCATCAAATGTGCTGAGAAGAGAGATCATAATTCTGCAATAATCTGAACATTTACTGCTCTCATCACAAAATCTATAGAAGACCTGGATTATCATGCACGGATGGAAAGTGTGGCATGTTGAGATTGTTTGTGCATGCCAGGAAATACATTACCTGCAGTGACACAACACAATTTGCTGAAAGATCTTGTCAGCGAACTACGGAGTCGAGCCCAAAATCGCCGACCGCGAGATAGCTCGGAAAACGTAGACATTTCGATATCAAGCTAAGAGAACACCATCAAAAGTGTACGAATAGCAAGAGGAATTCACTAGGAATGGACAAGTACTGTAGAATTTCGTTGTTATGTAAACAGAAATACTGCGTGCTTGCATTATTTCGTCACAGATATTCACATGTAGCTACGCCGAGTTTAATACGCGCTGCGCGTTTGCAGTAGAATTGATTATGACGAAACACTGAGTAAGCGCATTTGTAACGTCATCGATATTCTGGTAGGCAGCAAATAATGCAAGCACTGGGTGTCCTTCTCTGAACATAATATCTCGCTGTCATTATGTCATGTCGACCTTTTCATGTCATTTATCAGAAAAGTTGGTGGGTTCCAAGATCACCTGGAATTTCTCTTGCTTATTTGCTACAGTTTCATGAAAATTGATGTGTTAAAGACCTACTATTTCTCTTTAATTCCATTATACATGTAAACCTGTATAAGAGGCAATTTCAACGCGTATGGATATAAAGCATAAAGCTTTCTTTACTTCTTATCCACAGAAATATGACGTTATTCACAAAAACGAAAGTATTAATGATCATTCACAGATATCAACAAAGTATAAATCTGCAACAGCCATAACATTGGTGTATTGGATAGCCTGACTGAGACCCATTTATCACACAATATTTGTCCATTGCTATCCTTAAGGAGGGTTTATCTTAGGGAACGAGTGTGGAGATCAGGAAAAAGTTTGAAAGTCAATCCTTTTTTCCTTTCTTTTTTCTTTCTTTTTCATTTCCTTTCCGATATTTGAATGAAAGGGCTACACACTGTTTATGACTTCTTTCAATGATATAAGATCCGTGATTTGCTATTATTTGTCTCTGCCCGGCACATGCAATGCCTTTAGTATTAACTTTCTGATCGAGATTTGCTGGAAGAAACCAAATTCTTTGCCTGCCTACATTTCAAACAAGGCAATCAGAACATTAAGGGGCTCTACGTGCTTGATGTACACTGCATGTGTAACTCTGAACTATACATGCAGGCATATCAAAACACGTATCAGTGCTTTTCGAAATTAGCTTAGACAAGGCCTGGAATGTATGTTGGTTGCAAAACTCGTTGCAAATCTCTGAGTCTCAAATGAACCAGAGACGTCTAAAACCCAATTTCGCCCCCTTCATCTGCTATCTTTACCTTATACTTCACTTCACGGTAAACGCATAGAGCACAAGTAAGGGACCAGAGGTACTCAGGAAAGTATCGTTTGAATGATGTCATTTATTTCTGAAAATCATGCCACATGTAAGCAATTCAATCTGTGTAGTGCATATCTCCTCATGAATTCTGGACCAAGCCACAGACTGCTTCATTGATCAGCATGTCTACGATATCGATGACGATGCTGTTTGAATAATATTGTCCTGCATATACTCCTTCAACATCGCCGGAAATATCTTCATCCGAGAGCGAGAGGTCGGAGGAGTCACTGTCGAAGTCTGTTAAGTCTGTTACTGTTGTAAACACATCGTCGTCATCGCTTTCAAAGTCCTCGTCTTCTGAAGACGTGCGCAGAAGTTCGGAGAGTTCGCTCGGACTGATGGAGGAAAAATCGTCTTCCTCGTCATCACTGTTGTCACCCTGCCTGTCGTGACTTTTCCGTGCATACTCCTCTTCGTCGAGAAGAGACAAATTCGATATATTACTGAAACTCTGGCTGTAAAGACTAATGTCTTCGTTGAAGAGGCACTCGTCGACATCCGAAACGGAACCCCAGAAAGATGTGACAGAGCTCCGCTCATCCCAACGAGAAGCCTCGTGATACTGCAAAGTAATACCAGGACAAGAGCAGAAAGAGTTTGGACTTGAAAGAAAATGTATAATACTTGCAGGTCACGGTATTTGTCATCATTATCGTATAAAATACGAGCCTTACAATAGACTTTTGCTGCTTTTCAAACTTGTTGGACAGAGTTATAGCCATGAAGTGGGAAATGATTATTGTTTGCCAAATGACATTGCCCTAAAATGATTTCTTGTCCATGGTATGAGAAAATATCGTTGATTTCCAGTATATAGTTGCCAATGTGTGTCTGAAGAGCGTCATATCTCAATGACGTGTGGAAACTTACAATTAGAAAAGACAGAAACTTTGTAAAACAAGTGAGAATTGAGGAAGAGAAAACATACAGGACATAAATGAGACGGCCCGTCGTAATGCAAACTCACCATACAGACATCTTTGGCATTCAGGACTGTGCCCTGCTTTCCGTTATGGTTGTCACCAGAACCTTAAGAAAAGCAAGGTCAAAACAGAACAGATTTTAGTTTCCTCAAATATGAAAGTGCCATTTTCATTCTCATTCGACAATGTTTGGATAAGATTTATTCTTTCTTGAAATATATTTCTATTCTGGAAATTCTTCTATATGAGTTAGTCGAAAATGGTGATTTTAATTTGATCAACCCCCATCAAATGTGCTGAGAAGAGAGATCATAATTCTGCAATAATCTGAACATTTACTGCTCTCATCACAGAATCTATACAAGACCTGGATTATCATGGACGGATGGAAAGTGTGGCATGTTGAGATTGTTTGTGCATGCCAGGAAATACATTACCTGCAGTGACACAACACAATTTGCTGAAAGATCTTGTCAGCGAACTACGGAGTCGAGCCCAAAATCGCCGACCGCGAGATAGCTCGGAAAACGTAGACATTTCGATATCAAGCTAAGAGAACACCATCAAAAGTGTACGAATAGCAAGAGGAATTCACTAGGAATGGACAAGTACTGTAGAATTTCGTTGTTATGTAAACAGAAATACTGCGTGCTTGCATTATTTCGTCACAGATATTCTCATGTAGCTACGCCGAGTTTAATACGCGCTGCGCGTTTGCAGTAGAATTGATTATGACGAAACACTGAGTAAGCGCATTTGTAACGTCATCGATATTCTGGTAGGCAGCAAATAATGCAAGCACTGGGTGTCCTTCTCTGAACATAATATCTCGCTGTCATTATGTCATGTCGACCTTTTCATGTCATTTATCAGAAAAGTTGGTGGGTTCCAAGATCACCTGGAATTTCTCTTGCTTATTTGCTACAGTTTGATGAAAATTGATGTGTTAAAGACCTACTATTTCTCTTTAATTCCATTATACATGTAAACCTGTATAAGAGGCAATTTCAACGCGTATGGATATAAAACATAAAGCTTTCTTTACTTCTTATCGACAGAAATATGACGTTATTCACAAAAACGAAAGTATTAATGATCATTCACAGATATCAACAAATTATAAATTTGCAACAGCCATAACATTGGTGTATTGGATAGCCTGACTGAGACCCATTTATCACACAATATTTGTCCATTGCTATCCTTAAGGAGGGTTTATCTTAGGGAACGAGTGTGGAGATCAGGAAAAAGTTTGAAAGTCAATCCTTTTTTCCTTTCTTTTTTCTTTCTTTTTCATTTCCTTTCCGATATTTGAATGAAAGGGCTACACACTGTTTATGACTTCTTTCAATGATATAAGATCCGTGATTTGCTATTATTTGTCTCTGCCCGGCACATGCAATGCCTTTAGTATTAACTTTCTGATCGAGATTTGCTGGAAGAAACCAAATTCTTTGCCTGCCTACATTTCAAACAAGGCAATCGGAACATTAAGGGGCTCTACGTGCTTGATGTACACTGCATGTGTAACTCTGAACTATACATGCAGGCATATCAAAACACGTATCAGTGCTTTTCGAAATTAGCTTAGACAAGGCCTGGAATGTATGTTAGTTGCAAAACTCGTTGCAAATCTCTGAGTCTCAAAAGAACCAGAGACGTCTAAAACCCCATTTCGCCTCCTTCATCTGCTATCTTTACCTTATACTTCACTTCACGGTAAACGCATAGAGCACAAGTAAGGGACCAGAGGTACTCAGGAAAGTATCGTTTGAATGATGTCATTTATTTCTGAAAATCATGCCACATGTAAGCAATTCAATCTGTGTAGTGCATATCTCCTCATGAATTCTGGACCAAGCCACAGACTGCTTCATTGATCAGCATGTCTACGATATCGATGACGATGCTGTTTGAATAATATTGTCCTGCATATACTCCTTCAACATCGCCGGAAATATCTTCATCCGAGAGCGAGAGGTCGGAGGAGTCACTGTCGAAGTCTGTTAAGTCTGATACTGTTGTAAACACATCGTCGTCATCGCTTTCAAAGTCCTCGTCTTCTGAAGACGTGCGCAGAAGTTCGGAGAGTTCGCTCGGACTGATGGAGGAAAAATCGTCTTCCTCGTCATCACTGTTGTCACCCTGAATGTCGTGACTTTTCCGTGCATACTCCTCTTCGTCGAGAAGAGACAAATTCGATATATTACTGAAACTCTGGCTGTAAAGACTAATGTCTTCGTTGAAGAGGCACTCGTCGACATCCGAAACGGAACCCCAGAAAGATGTGACAGAGCTCCGCTCATCCCAACGAGAAGCCTCGTGATACTGCAAAGTAATACCAGGACAAGAGCAGAAAGAGTTTGGACTTGAAAGAAAATGTATAATACTTGCAGGTCACGGTATTTGTCATCATTATCGTATAAAATACGAGCCTTACAATAGACTTTTGCTGCTTTTCAAACTTGTTGGACAGAGTTATAGCCATGAAGTGGGAAATGATTATTGTTTGCCAAATGACATTGCCCTAAAATGATTTCTTGTCCATGGTATGAGAAAATATCGTTGATTTCCAGTATATAGTTGCCAATGTGTGTCTGAAGAGCGTCATATCTCAATGACGTGTGGAAACTTACAATTAGAAAAGACAGAAACTTTGTAAAACAAGTGAGAATTGAGGAAGAGAAAACATACAGGACATAAATGAGACGGCCCGTCGTAATGCAAACTCACCATACAGACATCTTTGGCATTCAGGACTGTGCCCTGCTTTCCGTTATGGTTGTCACCAGAACCTTAAGAAAAGCAAGGTCAAAACAGAACAGATTTTAGTTTCCTCAAATATGAAAGTGCCATTTTCATTCTCATTCGACAATGTTTGGATAAGATTTATTCTTTCTTGAAATATATTTCTATTCTGGAAATTCTTCTATATGAGTTAGTCGAAAATGGTGATTTTAATTTGATCAACCCCCATCAAATGTGCTGAGAAGAGAGATCATAATTCTGCAATAATCTGAACATTTACTGCTCTCATCACAGAATCTATACAAGACCTGGATTATCATGGACGGATGGAAAGTGTGGCATGTTGAGATTGTTTGTGCATGCCAGGAAATACATTACCTGCAGTGACACAACACAATTTGCTGAAAGATCTTGTCAGCGAACTACGGAGTCGAGCCCAAAATCGCCGACCGCGAGATAGCTCGGAAAACGTAGACATTTCGATATCAAGCTAAGAGAACACCATCAAAAGTGTACGAATAGCAAGAGGAATTCACTAGGAATGGACAAGTACTGTAGAATTTCGTTGTTATGTAAACAGAAATACTGCGTGCTTGCATTATTTCGTCACAGATATTCTCATGTAGCTACGCCGAGTTTAATACGCGCTGCGCGTTTGCAGTAGAATTGATTATGACGAAACACTGAGTAAGCGCATTTGTAACGTCATCGATATTCTGGTAGGCAGCAAATAATGCAAGCACTGGGTGTCCTTCTCTGAACATAATATCTCGCTGTCATTATGTCATGTCGACCTTTTCATGTCATTTATCAGAAAAGTTGGTGGGTTCCAAGATCACCTGGAATTTCTCTTGCTTATTTGCTACAGTTTGATGAAAATTGATGTGTTAAAGACCTACTATTTCTCTTTAATTCCATTATACATGTAAACCTGTATAAGAGGCAATTTCAACGCGTATGGATATAAAACATAAAGCTTTCTTTACTTCTTATCGACAGAAATATGACGTTATTCACAAAAACGAAAGTATTAATGATCATTCACAGATATCAACAAATTATAAATTTGCAACAGCCATAACATTGGTGTATTGGATAGCCTGACTGAGACCCATTTATCACACAATATTTGTCCATTGCTATCCTTAAGGAGGGTTTATCTTAGGGAACGAGTGTGGAGATCAGGAAAAAGTTTGAAAGTCAATCCTTTTTTCCTTTCTTTTTTCTTTCTTTTTCATTTCCTTTCCGATATTTGAATGAAAGGGCTACACACTGTTTATGACTTCTTTCAATGATATAAGATCCGTGATTTGCTATTATTTGTCTCTGCCCGGCACATGCAATGCCTTTAGTATTAACTTTCTGATCGAGATTTGCTGGAAGAAACCAAATTCTTTGCCTGCCTACATTTCAAACAAGGCAATCGGAACATTAAGGGGCTCTACGTGCTTGATGTACACTGCATGTGTAACTCTGAACTATACATGCAGGCATATCAAAACACGTATCAGTGCTTTTCGAAATTAGCTTAGACAAGGCCTGGAATGTATGTTAGTTGCAAAACTCGTTGCAAATCTCTGAGTCTCAAAAGAACCAGAGACGTCTAAAACCCCATTTCGCCTCCTTCATCTGCTATCTTTACCTTATACTTCACTTCACGGTAAACGCATAGAGCACAAGTAAGGGACCAGAGGTACTCAGGAAAGTATCGTTTGAATGATGTCATTTATTTCTGAAAATCATGCCACATGTAAGCAATTCAATCTGTGTAGTGCATATCTCCTCATGAATTCTGGACCAAGCCACAGACTGCTTCATTGATCAGCATGTCTACGATATCGATGACGATGCTGTTTGAATAATATTGTCCTGCATATACTCCTTCAACATCGCCGGAAATATCTTCATCCGAGAGCGAGAGGTCGGAGGAGTCACTGTCGAAGTCTGTTAAGTCTGTTACTGTTGTAAACACATCGTCGTCATCGCTTTCAAAGTCCTCGTCTTCTGAAGACGTGCGCAGAAGTTCGGAGAGTTCGCTCGGACTGATGGAGGAAAAATCGTCTTCCTCGTCATCACTGTTGTCACCCTGCCTGTCGTGACTTTTCCGTGCATACTCCTCTTCGTCGAGAAGAGACAAATTCGATATATTACTGAAACTCTGGCTGTAAAGACTAATGTCTTCGTTGAAGAGGCACTCGTCGACATCCGAAACGGAACCCCAGAAAGATGTGACAGAGCTCCGCTCATCCCAACGAGAAGCCTCGTGATACTGCAAAGTAATACCAGGACAAGAGCAGAAAGAGTTTGGACTTGAAAGAAAATGTATAATACTTGCAGGTCACGGTATTTGTCATCATTATCGTATAAAATACGAGCCTTACAATAGACTTTTGCTGCTTTTCAAACTTGTTGGACAGAGTTATAGCCATGAAGTGGGAAATGATTATTGTTTGCCAAATGACATTGCCCTAAAATGATTTCTTGTCCATGGTATGAGAAAATATCGTTGATTTCCAGTATATAGTTGCCAATGTGTGTCTGAAGAGCGTCATATCTCAATGACGTGTGGAAACTTACAATTAGAAAAGACAGAAACTTTGTAAAACAAGTGAGAATTGAGGAAGAGAAAACATACAGGACATAAATGAGACGGCCCGTCGTAATGCAAACTCACCATACAGACATCTTTGGCACTCAGGACTGTGCCCTGCTTTCCGTTATGGTTGTCACCAGAACCTTAAGAAAAGCAAGGTCAAAACAGAACAGATTTTAGTTTCCTCAAATATGAAAGTGACATTTTCATTCTCATTCGACAATGTTTGGATAAGATTTATTCTTTCTTGAAATATATTTCTATTCTGGAAATTCTTCTATATGAGTTAGTCGAAAATGGTGATTTTAATTTGATCAACCCCCATCAAATGTGCTGAGAAGAGAGATCATAATTCTGCAATAATCTGAACATTTACTGCTCTCATCACAAAATCTATAGAAGACCTGGATTATCATGCACGGATGGAAAGTGTGGCATGTTGAGATTGTTTGTGCATGCCAGGAAATACATTACCTGCAGTGACACAACACAATTTGCTGAAAGATCTTGTCAGCGAACTACGGAGTCGAGCCCAAAATCGCCGACCGCGAGATAGCTCGGAAAACGTAGACATTTCGATATCAAGCTAAGAGAACACCATCAAAAGTGTACGAATAGCAAGAGGAATTCACTAGGAATGGACAAGTACTGTAGAATTTCGTTGTTATGTAAACAGAAATACTGCGTGCTTGCATTATTTCGTCACAGATATTCACATGTAGCTACGCCGAGTTTAATACGCGCTGCGCGTTTGCAGTAGAATTGATTATGACGAAACACTGAGTAAGCGCATTTGTAACGTCATCGATATTCTGGTAGGCAGCAAATAATGCAAGCACTGGGTGTCCTTCTCTGAACATAATATCTCGCTGTCATTATGTCATGTCGACCTTTTCATGTCATTTATCAGAAAAGTTGGTGGGTTCCAAGATCACCTGGAATTTCTCTTGCTTATTTGCTACAGTTTCATGAAAATTGATGTGTTAAAGACCTACTATTTCTCTTTAATTCCATTATACATGTAAACCTGTATAAGAGGCAATTTCAACGCGTATGGATATAAAGCATAAAGCTTTCTTTACTTCTTATCCACAGAAATATGACGTTATTCACAAAAACGAAAGTATTAATGATCATTCACAGATATCAACAAAGTATAAATCTGCAACAGCCATAACATTGGTGTATTGGATAGCCTGACTGAGACCCATTTATCACACAATATTTGTCCATTGCTATCCTTAAGGAGGGTTTATCTTAGGGAACGAGTGTGGAGATCAGGAAAAAGTTTGAAAGTCAATCCTTTTTTCCTTTCTTTTTTCTTTCTTTTTCATTTCCTTTCCGATATTTGAATGAAAGGGCTACACACTGTTTATGACTTCTTTCAATGATATAAGATCCGTGATTTGCTATTATTTGTCTCTGCCCGGCACATGCAATGCCTTTAGTATTAACTTTCTGATCGAGATTTGCTGGAAGAAACCAAATTCTTTGCCTGCCTACATTTCAAACAAGGCAATCAGAACATTAAGGGGCTCTACGTGCTTGATGTACACTGCATGTGTAACTCTGAACTATACATGCAGGCATATCAAAACACGTATCAGTGCTTTTCGAAATTAGCTTAGACAAGGCCTGGAATGTATGTTGGTTGCAAAACTCGTTGCAAATCTCTGAGTCTCAAATGAACCAGAGACGTCTAAAACCCAATTTCGCCCCCTTCATCTGCTATCTTTACCTTATACTTCATTTCACGGTAAACGCATAGAGCACAAGTAAGGGACCAGAGGTACTCAGGAAAGTATCGTTTGAATGATGTCATTTATTTCTGAAAATCATGCCACATGTAAGCAATTCAATCTGTGTAGTGCATATCTCCTCATGAATTCTGGACCAAGCCACAGACTGCTTCATTGATCAGCATGTCTACGATATCGATGACGATGCTGTTTGAATAATATTGTCCTGCATATACTCCTTCAACATCGCCGGAAATATCTTCATCCGAGAGCGAGAGGTCGGAGGAGTCACTGTCGAAGTCTGTTAAGTCTGTTACTGTTGTAAACACATCGTCGTCATCGCTTTCAAAGTCCTCGTCTTCTGAAGACGTGCGCAGAAGTTCGGAGAGTTCGCTCGGACTGATGGAGGAAAAATCGTCTTCCTCGTCATCACTGTTGTCACCCTGCCTGTCGTGACTTTTCCGTGCATACTCCTCTTCGTCGAGAAGAGACAAATTCGATATATTACTGAAACTCTGGCTGTAAAGACTAATGTCTTCGTTGAAGAGGCACTCGTCGACATCCGAAACGGAACCCCAGAAAGATGTGACAGAGCTCCGCTCATCCCAACGAGAAGCCTCGTGATACTGCAAAGTAATACCAGGACAAGAGCAGAAAGAGTTTGGACTTGAAAGAAAATGTATAATACTTGCAGGTCACGGTATTTGTCATCATTATCGTATAAAATACGAGCCTTACAATAGACTTTTGCTGCTTTTCAAACTTGTTGGACAGAGTTATAGCCATGAAGTGGGAAATGATTATTGTTTGCCAAATGACATTGCCCTAAAATGATTTCTTGTCCATGGTATGAGAAAATATCGTTGATTTCCAGTATATAGTTGCCAATGTGTGTCTGAAGAGCGTCATATCTCAATGACGTGTGGAAACTTACAATTAGAAAAGACAGAAACTTTGTAAAACAAGTGAGAATTGAGGAAGAGAAAACATACAGGACATAAATGAGACGGCCCGTCGTAATGCAAACTCACCATACAGACATCTTTGGCACTCAGGACTGTGCCCTGCTTTCCGTTATGGTTGTCACCAGAACCTTAAGAAAAGCAAGGTCAAAACAGAACAGATTTTAGTTTCCTCAAATATGAAAGTGACATTTTCATTCTCATTCGACAATGTTTGGATAAGATTTATTCTTTCTTGAAATATATTTCTATTCTGGAAATTCTTCTATATGAGTTAGTCGAAAATGGTGATTTTAATTTGATCAACCCCCATCAAATGTGCTGAGAAGAGAGATCATAATTCTGCAATAATCTGAACATTTACTGCTCTCATCACAAAATCTATAGAAGACCTGGATTATCATGCACGGATGGAAAGTGTGGCATGTTGAGATTGTTTGTGCATGCCAGGAAATACATTACCTGCAGTGACACAACACAATTTGCTGAAAGATCTTGTCAGCGAACTACGGAGTCGAGCCCAAAATCGCCGACCGCGAGATAGCTCGGAAAACGTAGACATTTCGATATCAAGCTAAGAGAACACCATCAAAAGTGTACGAATAGCAAGAGGAATTCACTAGGAATGGACAAGTACTGTAGAATTTCGTTGTTATGTAAACAGAAATACTGCGTGCTTGCATTATTTCGTCACAGATATTCACATGTAGCTACGCCGAGTTTAATACGCGCTGCGCGTTTGCAGTAGAATTGATTATGACGAAACACTGAGTAAGCGCATTTGTAACGTCATCGATATTCTGGTAGGCAGCAAATAATGCAAGCACTGGGTGTCCTTCTCTGAACATAATATCTCGCTGTCATTATGTCATGTCGACCTTTTCATGTCATTTATCAGAAAAGTTGGTGGGTTCCAAGATCACCTGGAATTTCTCTTGCTTATTTGCTACAGTTTGATGAAAATTGATGTGTTAAAGACCTACTATTTCTCTTTAATTCCATTATACATGTAAACCTGTATAAGAGGCAATTTCAACGCGTATGGATATAAAGCATAAAGCTTTCTTTACTTCTTATCCACAGAAATATGACGTTATTCACAAAAACGAAAGTATTAATGATCATTCACAGATATCAACAAAGTATAAATCTGCAACAGCCATAACATTGGTGTATTGGATAGCCTGACTGAGACCCATTTATCACACAATATTTGTCCATTGCTATCCTTAAGGAGGGTTTATCTTAGGGAACGAGTGTGGAGATCAGGAAAAAGTTTGAAAGTCAATCCTTTTTTCCTTTCTTTTTTCTTTCTTTTTCATTTCCTTTCCGATATTTGAATGAAAGGGCTACACACTGTTTATGACTTCTTTCAATGATATAAGATCCGTGATTTGCTATTATTTGTCTCTGCCCGGCACATGCAATGCCTTTAGTATTAACTTTCTGATCGAGATTTGCTGGAAGAAACCAAATTCTTTGCCTGCCTACATTTCAAACAAGGCAATCAGAACATTAAGGGGCTCTACGTGCTTGATGTACACTGCATGTGTAACTCTGAACTATACATGCAGGCATATCAAAACACGTATCAGTGCTTTTCGAAATTAGCTTAGACAAGGCCTGGAATGTATGTTGGTTGCAAAACTCGTTGCAAATCTCTGAGTCTCAAATGAACCAGAGACGTCTAAAACCCAATTTCGCCCCCTTCATCTGCTATCTTTACCTTATACTTCACTTCACGGTAAACGCATAGAGCACAAGTAAGGGACCAGAGGTACTCAGGAAAGTATCGTTTGAATGATGTCATTTATTTCTGAAAATCATGCCACATGTAAGCAATTCAATCTGTGTAGTGCATATCTCCTCATGAATTCTGGACCAAGCCACAGACTGCTTCATTGATCAGCATGTCTACGATATCGATGACGATGCTGTTTGAATAATATTGTCCTGCATATACTCCTTCAACATCGCCGGAAATATCTTCATCCGAGAGCGAGAGGTCGGAGGAGTCACTGTCGAAGTCTGTTAAGTCTGTTACTGTTGTAAACACATCGTCGTCATCGCTTTCAAAGTCCTCGTCTTCTGAAGACGTGCGCAGAAGTTCGGAGAGTTCGCTCGGACTGATGGAGGAAAAATCGTCTTCCTCGTCATCACTGTTGTCACCCTGCCTGTCGTGACTTTTCCGTGCATACTCCTCTTCGTCGAGAAGAGACAAATTCGATATATTACTGAAACTCTGGCTGTAAAGACTAATGTCTTCGTTGAAGAGGCACTCGTCGACATCCGAAACGGAACCCCAGAAAGATGTGACAGAGCTCCGCTCATCCCAACGAGAAGCCTCGTGATACTGCAAAGTAATACCAGGACAAGAGCAGAAAGAGTTTGGACTTGAAAGAAAATGTATAATACTTGCAGGTCACGGTATTTGTCATCATTATCGTATAAAATACGAGCCTTACAATAGACTTTTGCTGCTTTTCAAACTTGTTGGACAGAGTTATAGCCATGAAGTGGGAAATGATTATTGTTTGCCAAATGACATTGCCCTAAAATGATTTCTTGTCCATGGTATGAGAAAATATCGTTGATTTCCAGTATATAGTTGCCAATGTGTGTCTGAAGAGCGTCATATCTCAATGACGTGTGGAAACTTACAATTAGAAAAGACAGAAACTTTGTAAAACAAGTGAGAATTGAGGAAGAGAAAACATACAGGACATAAATGAGACGGCCCGTCGTAATGCAAACTCACCATACAGACATCTTTGGCACTCAGGACTGTGCCCTGCTTTCCGTTATGGTTGTCACCAGAACCTTAAGAAAAGCAAGGTCAAAACAGAACAGATTTTAGTTTCCTCAAATATGAAAGTGACATTTTCATTCTCATTCGACAATGTTTGGATAAGATTTATTCTTTCTTGAAATATATTTCTATTCTGGAAATTCTTCTATATGAGTTAGTCGAAAATGGTGATTTTAATTTGATCAACCCCCATCAAATGTGCTGAGAAGAGAGATCATAATTCTGCAATAATCTGAACATTTACTGCTCTCATCACAGAATCTATACAAGACCTGGATTATCATGCACGGATGGAAAGTGTGGCATGTTGAGATTGTTTGTGCATACCAGGAAATACATTACCTGCAGTGACACAACACAATTTGCTGAAAGATCTTGTCAGCGAACTACGGAGTCCAGCCCAAAATCGCCGACCGCGAGATAGCTGGGAAAACGTAGACATTTCGATATCAAGCTAAGAGAACACCATCAAAAGTGTACGAATAGCAAGAGGAATTCACTAGGAATGGACAAGTACTGTAGAATTTCGTTGTTATGTAAACAGAAATACTGCGTGCTTGCATTATTTCGTCACAGATATTCACATGAAGCTACGCCGAGTTTAATACGCGCTGCGCGTTTGCAGTAGAATTGATTATGACGAAACACTGAGTAAGCGCATTTGTAACGTCATCGATATTCTGGTAGGCAGCAAATAATGCAAGCACTGGGTGTCCTTCTCTGAACATAATATCTCGCTGTCATTATGTCATGTCGACCTTTTCATGTCATTTATCAGAAAAGTTGGTGGCTTCCAAGATCATCTGGAATTTCTCTTGCTTATTTGCTACAGTTTGATGAAAATTGATGTGTTAAAGACCTACTATTTCTCTTTAATTCCATTATACATGTAAACCTGTATAAGAGGCAACTTCAACGCGTATGGATATAAAACATAAAGCTTTCTTTACTTCTTATCCACAGAAATATGACGTTATTCACAAAAACGGAAATATTAATGATCATTCACAGATATCAACAAAGTATAAATCTGCAACAGCCATAACATTGGTGTATTGGATAGCCTGACTGAGACCCATTTATCACACAATGTTTGTCCATTGCTATCCTTAAGGAGGGTTTATTTTAGGGAACGAGTGTGGAGATCAGGAAAAAGTTTGAAAGTCAATCCTTTTTTCCTTTCTTTTTTCTTTCTTTTTCATTTCCTTTCCGATATTTGAATGAAAGGGCTACACACTGTTTATGACTTCTTTCAATGATATAAGATCCGTGATTTGCTATTATTTGTCTCTGCCCGGCACATGCAATGCCTTTAGTATTAACTTTCTGATCGAGATTTGCTGGAAGAAACCAAATTCTTTGCCTGCCTACATTTCAAACAAGGCAATCAGAACATTAAGGGGCTCTACGTGCTTGATGTACACTGCATGTGTAACTCTGAATTATACATGCAGGCATATCAAAACACGTATCAGTGCTTTTCGAAATTAGCTTAGACAAGGCCTGGAATGTATGTTGGTTGCAAAACTCGTTGCAAATCTCTGAGTCTCAAATGAACCAGAGACGTCTCAAAGCCCATTTCGCCCCCTTCATCTGCTATCTTTACCTTATACTTCATTTCACGGTAAACGCATAGAGCACAAGTAAGGGACCAGAGGTACTCAGGAAAGTATCGTTTGAATGATGTCATTTATTTCTGAAAATCATGCCACATGTAAGCAATTCAATCTGTGTAGTGCATATCTCCTCATGAATTCTGGACCAAGCCACAGACTGCTTCATTGATCAGCATGTCTACGATATCGATGACGATGCTGTTTGAATAATATTGTCCTGCATATACTCCTTCAACATCGCCGGAAATATCTTCATCCGAGAGCGAGAGGTCGGAGGAGTCACTGTCGAAGTCTGTTAAGTCTGTTACTGTTGTAAACACATCGTCGTCATCGCTTTCAAAGTCCTCGTCTTCTGAAGACGTGCGCAGAAGTTCGGAGAGTTCGCTCGGACTGATGGAGGAAAAATCGTCTTCCTCGTCATCACTGTTGTCACCCTGCCTGTCGTGACTTTTCCGTGCATACTCCTCTTCGTCGAGAAGAGACAAATTCGATATATTACTGAAACTCTGGCTGTAAAGACTAATGTCTTCGTTGAAGAGGCACTCGTCGACATCCGAAACGGAACCCCAGAAAGATGTGACAGAGCTCCGCTCATCCCAACGAGAAGCCTCGTGATACTGCAAAGTACTACCAGGACAAGAGCAGAAAGAGTTTGGACTTGAAAGAAAATGTATAATACTTGCAGGTCACGGTATTTGTCATCATTATCGTATAAAATACGAGCCTTACAATAGACTTTTGCTGCTTTTCAAACTTGTTGGACAGAGTTATAGCCATGAAGTGGGAAATGATTATTGTTTGCCAAATGACATTGCCCTAAAATGATTTCTTGTCCATGGTATGAGAAAATATCGTTGATTTCCAGTATATAGTTGCCAATGTGTGTCTGAAGAGCGTCATATCTCAATGACGTGTGGAAACTTACAATTAGAAAAGACAGAAACTTTGTAAAACAAGTGAGAATTGAGGAAGAGAAAACATACAGGACATAAATGAGACGGCCCGTCGTAATGCAAACTCACCATACAGACATCTTTGGCACTCAGGACTGTGCCCTGCTTTCCGTTATGGTTGTCACCAGAACCTTAAGAAAAGCAAGGTCAAAACAGAACAGATTTTAGTTTCCTCAAATATGAAAGTGACATTTTCATTCTCATTCGACAATGTTTGGATAAGATTTATTCTTTCTTGAAATATATTTCTATTCTGGAAATTCTTCTATATGAGTTAGTCGAAAATGGTGATTTTAATTTGATCAACCCCCATCAAATGTGCTGAGAAGAGAGATCATAATTCTGCAATAATCTGAACATTTACTGCTCTCATCACAGAATCTATACAAGACCTGGATTATCATGCACGGATGGAAAGTGTGGCATGTTGAGATTGTTTGTGCATACCAGGAAATACATTACCTGCAGTGACACAACACAATTTGCTGAAAGATCTTGTCAGCGAACTACGGAGTCGAGCCCAAAATCGCCGACCGCGAGATAGCTGGGAAAACGTAGACATTTCGATATCAAGCTAAGAGAACACCATCAAAAGTGTACGAATAGCAAGAGGAATTCACTAGGAATGGACAAGTACTGTAGAATTTCGTTGTTATGTAAACAGAAATACTGCGTGCTTGCATTATTTCGTCACAGATATTCACATGAAGCTACGCCGAGTTTAATACGCGCTGCGCGTTTGCAGTAGAATTGATTATGACGAAACACTGAGTAAGCGCATTTGTAACGTCATCGATATTCTGGTAGGCAGCAAATAATGCAAGCACTGGGTGTCCTTCTCTGAACATAATATCTCGCTGTCATTATGTCATGTCGACCTTTTCATGTCATTTATCAGAAAAGTTGGTGGCTTCCAAGATCATCTGGAATTTCTCTTGCTTATTTGCTACAGTTTGATGAAAATTGATGTCTTAAAGACCTACTATTTCTCTTTAATTCCATTATACATGTAAACCTGTATAAGAGGCAACTTCAACGCGTATGGATATAAAACATAAAGCTTTCTTTACTTCTTATCCACAGAAATATGACGTTATTCACAAAAACGGAAATATTAATGATCATTCACAGATATCAACAAAGTATAAATCTGCAACAGCCATAACATTGGTGTATTGGATAGCCTGACTGAGACCCATTTATCACACAATGTTTGTCCATTGCTATCCTTAAGGAGGGTTTATTTTAGGGAACGAGTGTGGAGATCAGGAAAAAGTTTGAAAGTCAATCCTTTTTTCCTTTCTTTTTTCTTTCTTTTTCATTTCCTTTCCGATATTTGAATGAAAGGGCTACACACTGTTTATGACTTCTTTCAATGATATAAGATCCGTGATTTGCTATTATTTGTCTCTGCCCGGCACATGCAATGCCTTTAGTATTAACTTTCTGATCGAGATTTGCTGGAAGAAACCAAATTCTTTGCCTGCCTACATTTCAAACAAGGCAATCAGAACATTAAGGGGCTCTACGTGCTTGATGTACACTGCATGTGTAACTCTGAACTATACATGCAGGCATATCAAAACACGTATCAGTGCTTTTCGAAATTAGCTTAGACAAGACCTGGAATGTATGTTGGTTGCAAAACTCGTTGCAAATCTCTGAGTCTCAAATGAACCAGAGACGTCTCAAAGCCCATTTCGCCCCCTTCATCTGCTATCTTTACCTTATACTTCATTTCACGGTAAACGCATAGAGCACAAGTAAGGGACCAGAGGTACTCAGGAAAGTATCGTTTGAATGATGTCATTTATTTCTGAAAATCATGCCACACGTAAGCAATTCAATCTGTGTAGTGCATATCTCCTCATGAATTCTGGACCAAGCCACAGACTGCTTCATTGATCAGCATGTCTACGATATCGATGACGATGCTGTTTGAATAATATTGTCCTGCATATACTCCTTCAACATCGCCGGAAATATCTTCATCCGAGAGCGAGAGGTCGGAGGAGTCACTGTCGAAGTCTGTTAAGTCTGTTACTGTTGTAAACACATCGTCGTCATCGCTTTCAAAGTCCTCGTCTTCTGAAGACGTGCGCAGAAGTTCGGAGAGTTCGCTCGGACTGATGGAGGAAAAATCGTCTTCCTCGTCATCACTGTTGTCACCCTGCCTGTCGTGACTTTTCCGTGCATACTCCTCTTCGTCCAGAAGAGACAAATTCGATATATTACTGAAACTCTGGCTGTAAAGACTAATGTCTTCGTTGAAGAGGCACTCGTCGACATCCGAAACGGAACCCCAGAAAGATGTGACAGAGCTCCGCTCATCCCAACGAGAAGCCTCGTGATACTGCAAAGTAATACCAGGACAAGAGCAGAAAGAGTTTGGACTTGAAAGAAAATGTATAATACTTGCAGGTCACGGTATTTGTCATCATTATCGTATAAAATACGAGCCTTACAATAGACTTTTGCTGCTTTTCAAACTTGTTGGACAGAGTTATAGCCATGAAGTGGGAAATGATTATTGTTTGCCAAATGACATTGCCCTAAAATGATTTCTTGTCCATGGTATGAGAAAATATCGTTGATTTCCAGTATATAGTTGCCAATGTGTGTCTGAAGAGCGTCATATCTCAATGACGTGTGGAAACTTACAATTAGAAAAGACAGAAACTTTGTAAAACAAGTGAGAATTGAGGAAGAGAAAACATACAGGACATAAATGAGACGGCCCGTCGTAATGCAAACTCACCATACAGACATCTTTGGCACTCAGGACTGTGCCCTGCTTTCCGTTATGGTTGTCACCAGAACCTTAAGAAAAGCAAGGTCAAAACAGAACAGATTTTAGTTTCCTCAAATATGAAAGTGACATTTTCATTCTCATTCGACAATGTTTGGATAAGATTTATTCTTTCTTGAAATATATTTCTATTCTGGAAATTCTTCTATATGAGTTAGTCGAAAATGGTGATTTTAATTTGATCAACCCCCATCAAATGTGCTGAGAAGAGAGATCATAATTCTGCAATAATCTGAACATTTACTGCTCTCATCACAGAATCTATACAAGACCTGGATTATCATGCACGGATGGAAAGTGTGGCATGTTGAGATTGTTTGTGCATGCCAGGAAATACATTACCTGCAGTGACACAACACAATTTGCTGAAAGATCTTGTCAGCGAACTACGAGTCGAGCCCAAAATCGCCGACCGCGAGATAGCTCGGAAAACGTAGACATTTCGATATCAAGCTAAGAGAACACCATCAAAAGTGTACGAATAGCAAGAGGAATTCACTAGGAATGGACAAGTACTGTAGAATTTCGTTGTTATGTAAACAGAAATACTGCGTGCTTGCATTATTTCGTCACAGATATTCACATGTAGCTACGCCGAGTTTAATACGCGCTGCGCGTTTGCAGTAGAATTGATTATGACGAAACACTGAGTAAGCGCATTTGTAACGTCATCGATATTCTGGTAGGCAGCAAATAATGCAAGCACTGGGTGTCCTTCTCTGAACATAATATCTCGCTGTCATTATGTCATGTCGACCTTTTCATGTCATTTATCAGAAAAGTTGGTGGGTTCCAATATCACCTGGAATTTCTCTTGCTTATTTGCTACAGTTTGATGAAAATTGATGTGTTAAAGACCTACTATTTCTCTTTAATTCCATTATACATGTAAACCTGTATAAGAGGCAATTTCAACGCGTATGGATATAAAACATAAAGCTTTCTTTACTTCTTATCGACAGAAATATGACGTTATTCACAAAAACGGAAATATTAATGATCATTCACAGATATCAACAAAGTATAAATCTGCAACAGCCATAACATTGGTGTATTGGATAGCCTGACTGAGACCCATTTATCACACAATATTTGTCCATTGCTATCCTTAAGGAGGGTTTATCTTAGGGAACGAGTGTGGAGATCAGGAAAAAGTTTGAAAGTCAATCCTTTTTTCCTTTCTTTTTTCTTTCTTTTTCATTTCCTTTCCGATATTTGAATGAAAGGGCTACACACTGTTTATGACTTCTTTCAATGATATAAGATCCGTGATTTGCTATTATTTGTCTCTGCCCGGCACATGCAATGCCTTTAGTATTAACTTTCTGATCGAGATTTGCTGGAAGAAACCAAATTCTTTGCCTGCCTACATTTCAAACAAGGCAATCGGAACATTAAGGGGCTCTACGTGCTTGATGTACACTGCATGTGTAACTCTGAACTATACATGCAGGCATATCAAAACACGTATCAGTGCTTTTCGAAATTAGCTTAGACAAGGCCTGGAATGTATGTTGGTTGCAAAACTCGTTGCAAATCTCTGAGTCTCTAATGAACCAGAGACGTCTAAAACCCCATTTCGCCCCCTTCATCTGCTATCTTTACCTTATACTTCACTTCACGGTAAACGCATAGAGCACAAGTAAGGGACCAGAGGTACTCAGGAAAGTATCGTTTGAATGATGTCATTTATTTCTGAAAATCATGCCACATGTAAGCAATTCAATCTGTGTAGTGCATATCTCCTCATGAATTCTGGACCAAGCCACAGACTGCTTCATTGATCAGCATGTCTACGATATCGATGACGATGCTGTTTGAATAATATTGTCCTGCATATACTCCTTCAACATCGCCGGAAATATCTTCATCCGAGAGCGAGAGGTCGGAGGAGTCACTGTCGAAGTCTGTTAAGTCTGTTACTGTTGTAAACACATCGTCGTCATCGCTTTCAAAGTCCTCGTCTTCTGAAGACGTGCGCAGAAGTTCGGAGAGTTCGCTCGGACTGATGGAGGAAAAATCGTCTTCCTCGTCATCACTGTTGTCACCCTGCCTGTCGTGACTTTTCCGTGCATACTCCTCTTCGTCCAGAAGAGACAAATTCGATATATTACTGAAACTCTGGCTGTAAAGACTAATGTCTTCGTTGAAGAGGCACTCGTCGACATCCGAAACGGAACCCCAGAAAGATGTGACAGAGCTCCGCTCATCCCAACGAGAAGCCTCGTGATACTGCAAAGTAATACCAGGACAAGAGCAGAAAGAGTTTGGACTTGAAAGAAAATGTATAATACTTGCAGGTCACGGTATTTGTCATCATTATCGTATAAAATACGAGCCTTACAATAGACTTTTGCTGCTTTTCAAACTTGTTGGACAGAGTTATAGCCATGAAGTGGGAAATGATTATTGTTTGCCAAATGACATTGCCCTAAAATGATTTCTTGTCCATGGTATGAGAAAATATCGTTGATTTCCAGTATATAGTTGCCAATGTGTGTCTGAAGAGCGTCATATCTCAATGACGTGTGGAAACTTACAATTAGAAAAGACAGAAACTTTGTAAAACAAGTGAGAATTGAGGAAGAGAAAACATACAGGACATAAATGAGACGGCCCGTCGTAATGCAAACTCACCATACAGACATCTTTGGCACTCAGGACTGTGCCCTGCTTTCCGTTATGGTTGTCACCAGAACCTTAAGAAAAGCAAGGTCAAAACAGAACAGATTTTAGTTTCCTCAAATATGAAAGTGACATTTTCATTCTCATTCGACAATGTTTGGATAAGATTTATTCTTTCTTGAAATATATTTCTATTCTGGAAATTCTTCTATATGAGTTAGTCGAAAATGGTGATTTTAATTTGATCAACCCCCATCAAATGTGCTGAGAAGAGAGATCATAATTCTGCAATAATCTGAACATTTACTGCTCTCATCACAGAATCTATACAAGACCTGGATTATCATGCACGGATGGAAAGTGTGGCATGTTGAGATTGTTTGTGCATGCCAGGAAATACATTACCTGCAGTGACACAACACAATTTGCTGAAAGATCTTGTCAGCGAACTACGGAGTCGAGCCCAAAATCGCCGACCGCGAGATAGCTCGGAAAACGTAGACATTTCGATATCAAGCTAAGAGAACACCATCAAAAGTGTACGAATAGCAAGAGGAATTCACTAGGAATGGACAAGTACTGTAGAATTTCGTTGTTATGTAAACAGAAATACTGCGTGCTTGCATTATTTCGTCACAGATATTCACATGTAGCTACGCCGAGTTTAATACGCGCTGCGCGTTTGCAGTAGAATTGATTATGACGAAACACTGAGTAAGCGCATTTGTAACGTCATCGATATTCTGGTAGGCAGCAAATAATGCAAGCACTGGGTGTCCTTCTCTGAACATAATATCTCGCTGTCATTATGTCATGTCGACCTTTTCATGTCATTTATCAGAAAAGTTGGTGGGTTCCAAGATCACCTGGAATTTCTCTTGCTTATTTGCTACAGTTTGATGAAAATTGATGTGTTAAAGACCTACTATTTCTCTTTAATTCCATTATACATGTAAACCTGTATAAGAGGCAATTTCAACGCGTATGGATATAAAACATAAAGCTTTCTTTACTTCTTATCAACAGAAATATGACGTTATTCACAAAAACGGAAATATTAATGATCATTCACAGATATCAACAAAGTATAAATCTGCAACAGCCATAACATTGGTGTATTGGATAGCCTGACTGAGACCCATTTATCACACAATATTTGTCCATTGCTATCCTTAAGGAGGGTTTATCTTAGGGAACGAGTGTGGAGATCAGGAAAAAGTTTGAAAGTCAATCCTTTTTTCCTTTCTTTTTTCTTTCTTTTTCATTTCCTTTCCGATATTTGAATGAAAGGGCTACACACTGTTTATGACTTCTTTCAATGATATAAGATCCGTGATTTGCTATTATTTGTCTCTGCCCGGCACATGCAATGCCTTTAGTATTAACTTTCTGATCGAGATTTGCTGGAAGAAACCAAATTCTTTGCCTGCCTACATTTCAAACAAGGCAATCGGAACATTAAGGGGCTCTACGTGCTTGATGTACACTGCATGTGTAACTCTGAACTATACATGCAGGCATATCAAAACACGTATCAGTGCTTTTCGAAATTAGCTTAGACAAGGCCTGGAATGTATGTTGGTTGCAAAACTCGTTGCAAATCTCTGAGTCTCAAATGAACCAGAGACGTCTAAAACCCCATTTCGCCCCCTTCATCTGCTATCTTTACCTTATACTTCACTTCACGGTAAACGCATAGAGCACAAGTAAGGGACCAGAGGTACTCAGGAAAGTATCGTTTGAATGATGTCATTTATTTCTGAAAATCATGCCACATGTAAGCAATTCAATCTGTGTAGTGCATATCTCCTCATGAATTCTGGACCAAGCCACAGACTGCTTCATTGATCAGCATGTCTACGATATCGATGACGATGCTGTTTGAATAATATTGTCCTGCATATACTCCTTCAACATCGCCGGAAATATCTTCACCCGAGAGCGAGAGGTCGGAGGAGTCACTGTCGAAGTCTGTTAAGTCTGTTACTGTTGTAAACACATCGTCGTCATCGCTTTCAAAGTCCTCGTCTTCTGAAGACGTGCGCAGAAGTTCGGAGAGTTCGCTCGGACTGATGGAGGAAAAATCGTCTTCCTCGTCATCACTGTTGTCACCCTGCCTGTCGTGACTTTTCCGTGCATACTCCTCTTCGTCCAGAAGAGACATATTCGATATATTACTGAAACTCTGGCTGTAAAGACTAATGTCTTCGTTGAAGAGGCACTCGTCGACATCCGAAACGGAACCCCAGAAAGATGTGACAGAGCTCCGCTCATCCCAACGAGAAGCCTCGTGATACTGCAAAGTAATACCAGGACAAGAGCAGAAAGAGTTTGGACTTGAAAGAAAATGTATAATACTTGCAGGTCACGGTATTTGTCATCATTATCGTATAAAATACGAGCCTTACAATAAACTTTTGCTGCTTTTCAAACTTGTTGGACAGAGTTATAGCCATGAAGTGGGAAATGATTATTGTTTGCCAAATGACATTGCCCTAAAATGATTTCTTGTCCATGGTATGAGAAAATATCGTTGATTTCCAGTATATAGTTGCCAATGTGTGTCTGAAGAGCGTCATATCTCAATGACGTGTGGAAACTTACAATTAGAAAAGACAGAAACTTTGTAAAACAAGTGAGAATTGAGGAAGAGAAAACATACAGGACATAAATGAGACGGCCCGTCGTAATGCAAACTCACCATACAGACATCTTTGGCACTCAGGACTGTGCCCTGCTTTCCGTTATGGTTGTCACCAGAACCTTAAGAAAAGCAAGGTCAAAACAGAACAGATTTTAGTTTCCTCAAATATGAAAGTGACATTTTCATTCTCATTCGACAATGTTTGGATAAGATTTATTCTTTCTTGAAATATATTTCTATTCTGGAAATTCTTCTATATGAGTTAGTCGAAAATGGTGATTTTAATTTGATCAACCCCCATCAAATGTGCTGAGAAGAGAGATCATAATTCTGCAATAATCTGAACATTTACTGCTCTCATCACAGAATCTATACAAGACCTGGATTATCATGCACGGATGGAAAGTGTGGCATGTTGAGATTGTTTGTGCATACCAGGAAATACATTACCTGCAGTGACACAACACAATTTGCTGAAAGATCTTGTCAGCGAACTACGGAGTCGAGCCCAAAATCGCCGACCGCGAGATAGCTCGGAAAACGTAGACATTTCGATATCAAGCTAAGAGAACACCATCAAAAGTGTACGAATAGCAAGAGGAATTCACTAGGAATGGACAAGTACTGTAGAATTTCGTTGTTATGTAAACAGAAATACTGCGTGCTTGCATTATTTCGTCACAGATATTCACATGAAGCTACGCCGAGTTTAATACGCGCTGCGCGTTTGCAGTAGAATTGATTATGACGAAACACTGAGTAAGCGCATTTGTAACGTCATCGATATTCTGGTAGGCAGCAAATAATGCAAGCACTGGGTGTCCTTCTCTGAACATAATATCTCGCTGTCATTATGTCATGTCGACCTTTTCATGTCATTTATCAGAAAAGTTGGTGGCTTCCAAGATCATCTGGAATTTCTCTTGCTTATTTGCTACAGTTTGATGAAAATTGATGTCTTAAAGACCTACTATTTCTCTTTAATTCCATTATACATGTAAACCTGTATAAGAGGCAACTTCAACGCGTATGGATATAAAACATAAAGCTTTCTTTACTTCTTATCCACAGAAATATGACGTTATTCACAAAAACGGAAATATTAATGATCATTCACAGATATCAACAAAGTATAAATCTGCAACAGCCATAACATTGGTGTATTGGATAGCCTGACTGAGACCCATTTATCACACAATGTTTGTCCATTGCTATCCTTAAGGAGGGTTTATTTTAGGGAACGAGTGTGGAGATCAGGAAAAAGTTTGAAAGTCAATCCTTTTTTCCTTTCTTTTTTCTTTCTTTTTCATTTCCTTTCCGATATTTGAATGAAAGGGCTACACACTGTTTATGACTTCTTTCAATGATATAAGATCCGTGATTTGCTATTATTTGTCTCTGCCCGGCACATGCAATGCCTTTAGTATTAACTTTCTGATCGAGATTTGCTGGAAGAAACCAAATTCTTTGCCTGCCTACATTTCAAACAAGGCAATCAGAACATTAAGGGGCTCTACGTGCTTGATGTACACTGCATGTGTAACTCTGAACTATACATGCAGGCATATCAAAACACGTATCAGTGCTTTTCGAAATTAGCTTAGACAAGGCCTGGAATGTATGTTGGTTGCAAAACTCGTTGCAAATCTCTGAGTCTCAAATGAACCAGAGACGTCTCAAAGCCCATTTCGCCCCCTTCATCTGCTATCTTTACCTTATACTTCATTTCACGGTAAACGCATAGAGCACAAGTAAGGGACCAGAGGTACTCAGGAAAGTATCGTTTGAATGATGTCATTTATTTCTGAAAATCATGCCACACGTAAGCAATTCAATCTGTGTAGTGCATATCTCCTCATGAATTCTGGACCAAGCCACAGACTGCTTCATTGATCAGCATGTCTACGATATCGATGACGATGCTGTTTGAATAATATTGTCCTGCATATACTCCTTCAACATCGCCGGAAATATCTTCATCCGAGAGCGAGAGGTCGGAGGAGTCACTGTCGAAGTCTGTTAAGTCTGTTACTGTTGTAAACACATCGTCGTCATCGCTTTCAAAGTCCTCGTCTTCTGAAGACGTGCGCAGAAGTTCGGAGAGTTCGCTCGGACTGATGGAGGAAAAATCGTCTTCCTCGTCATCACTGTTGTCACCCTGCCTGTCGTGACTTTTCCGTGCATACTCCTCTTCGTCCAGAAGAGACAAATTCGATATATTACTGAAACTCTGGCTGTAAAGACTAATGTCTTCGTTGAAGAGGCACTCGTCGACATCCGAAACGGAACCCCAGAAAGATGTGACAGAGCTCCGCTCATCCCAACGAGAAGCCTCGTGATACTGCAAAGTAATACCAGGACAAGAGCAGAAAGAGTTTGGACTTGAAAGAAAATGTATAATACTTGCAGGTCACGGTATTTGTCATCATTATCGTATAAAATACGAGCCTTACAATAGACTTTTGCTGCTTTTCAAACTTGTTGGACAGAGTTATAGCCATGAAGTGGGAAATGATTATTGTTTGCCAAATGACATTGCCCTAAAATGATTTCTTGTCCATGGTATGAGAAAATATCGTTGATTTCCAGTATATAGTTGCCAATGTGTGTCTGAAGAGCGTCATATCTCAATGACGTGTGGAAACTTACAATTAGAAAAGACAGAAACTTTGTAAAACAAGTGAGAATTGAGGAAGAGAAAACATACAGGACATAAATGAGACGGCCCGTCGTAATGCAAACTCACCATACAGACATCTTTGGCACTCAGGACTGTGCCCTGCTTTCCGTTATGGTTGTCACCAGAACCTTAAGAAAAGCAAGGTCAAAACAGAACAGATTTTAGTTTCCTCAAATATGAAAGTGACATTTTCATTCTCATTCGACAATGTTTGGATAAGATTTATTCTTTCTTGAAATATATTTCTATTCTGGAAATTCTTCTATATGAGTTAGTCGAAAATGGTGATTTTAATTTGATCAACCCCCATCAAATGTGCTGAGAAGAGAGATCATAATTCTGCAATAATCTGAACATTTACTGCTCTCATTACAGAATCTATACAAGACCTGGATTATCATGCAAGGATGGAAAGTGTGGCATGTTGAGATTGTTTGTGCATACCAGGAAATACATTACCTGCAGTGACACAACACAATTTGCTGAAAGATCTTGTCAGCGAACTACGGAGTCGAGCCCAAAATCGCCGACCGCGAGATAGCTCGGAAAACGTAGACATTTCGATATCAAGCTAAGAGAACACCATCAAAAGTGTACGAATAGCAAGAGGAATTCACTAGGAATGGACAAGTACTGTAGAATTTCGTTGTTATGTAAACAGAAATACTGCGTGCTTGCATTATTTCGTCACAGATATTCACATGAAGCTACGCCGAGTTTAATACGCGCTGCGCGTTTGCAGTAGAATTGATTATGACGAAACACTGAGTAAGCGCATTTGTAACGTCATCGATATTCTGGTAGGCAGCAAATAATACAAGCACTGGGTGTCCTTCTCTGAACATAATATCTCGCTGTCATTATGTCATGTCGACCTTTTCATGTCATTTATCAGAAAAGTTGGTGGCTTCCAAGATCATCTGGAATTTCTCTTGCTTATTTGCTACAGTTTGATGAAAATTGATGTCTTAAAGACCTACTATTTCTCTTTAATTCCATTATACATGTAAACCTGTATAAGAGGCAACTTCAACGCGTATGGATATAAAACATAAAGCTTTCTTTACTTCTTATCCACAGAAATATGACGTTATTCACAAAAACGGAAATATTAATGATCATTCACAGATATCAACAAAGTATAAATCTGCAACAGCCATAACATTGGTGTATTGGATAGCCTGACTGAGACCCATTTATCACACAATGTTTGTCCATTGCTATCCTTAAGGAGGGTTTATTTTAGGGAACGAGTGTGGAGATCAGGAAAAAGTTTGAAAGTCAATCCTTTTTTCCTTTCTTTTTTCTTTCTTTTTCATTTCCTTTCCGATATTTGAATGAAAGGGCTACACACTGTTTATGACTTCTTTCAATGATATAAGATCCGTGATTTGCTATTATTTGTCTCTGCCCGGCACATGCAATGCCTTTAGTATTAACTTTCTGATCGAGATTTGCTGGAAGAAACCAAATTCTTTGCCTGCCTACATTTCAAACAAGGCAATCAGAACATTAAGGGGCTCTACGTGCTTGATGTACACTGCATGTGTAACTCTGAACTATACATGCAGGCATATCAAAACACGTATCAGTGCTTTTCGAAATTAGCTTAGACAAGACCTGGAATGTATGTTGGTTGCAAAACTCGTTGCAAATCTCTGAGTCTCAAATGAACCAGAGACGTCTCAAAGCCCATTTCGCCCCCTTCATCTGCTATCTTTACCTTATACTTCATTTCACGGTAAACGCATAGAGCACAAGTAAGGGACCAGAGGTACTCAGGAAAGTATCGTTTGAATGATGTCATTTATTTCTGAAAATCATGCCACACGTAAGCAATTCAATCTGTGTAGTGCATATCTCCTCATGAATTCTGGACCAAGCCACAGACTGCTTCATTGATCAGCATGTCTACGATATCGATGACGATGCTGTTTGAATAATATTGTCCTGCATATACTCCTTCAACATCGCCGGAAATATCTTCATCCGAGAGCGAGAGGTCGGAGGAGTCACTGTCGAAGTCTGTTAAGTCTGTTACTGTTGTAAACACATCGTCGTCATCGCTTTCAAAGTCCTCGTCTTCTGAAGACGTGCGCAGAAGTTCGGAGAGTTCGCTCGGACTGATGGAGGAAAAATCGTCTTCCTCGTCATCACTGTTGTCACCCTGCCTGTCGTGACTTTTCCGTGCATACTCCTCTTCGTCCAGAAGAGACAAATTCGATATATTACTGAAACTCTGGCTGTAAAGACTAATGTCTTCGTTGAAGAGGCACTCGTCGACATCCGAAACGGAACCCCAGAAAGATGTGACAGAGCTCCGCTCATCCCAACGAGAAGCCTCGTGATACTGCAAAGTAATACCAGGACAAGAGCAGAAAGAGTTTGGACTTGAAAGAAAATGTATAATACTTGCAGGTCACGGTATTTGTCATCATTATCGTATAAAATACGAGCCTTACAATAGACTTTTGCTGCTTTTCAAACTTGTTGGACAGAGTTATAGCCATGAAGTGGGAAATGATTATTGTTTGCCAAATGACATTGCCCTAAAATGATTTCTTGTCCATGGTATGAGAAAATATCGTTGATTTCCAGTATATAGTTGCCAATGTGTGTCTGAAGAGCGTCATATCTCAATGACGTGTGGAAACTTACAATTAGAAAAGACAGAAACTTTGTAAAACAAGTGAGAATTGAGGAAGAGAAAACATACAGGACATAAATGAGACGGCCCGTCGTAATGCAAACTCACCATACAGACATCTTTGGCTCTCAGGACTGTGCCCTGCTTTCCGTTATGGTTGTCACCAGAACCTTAAGAAAAGCAAGGTCAAAACAGAACAGATTTTAGTTTCCTCAAATATGAAAGTGACATTTTCATTCTCATTCGACAATGTTTGGATAAGATTTATTCTTTCTTGAAATATATTTCTATTCTGGAAATTCTTCTATATGAGTTAGTCGAAAATGGTGATTTTAATTTGATCAACCCCCATCAAATGTGCTGAGAAGAGAGATCATAATTCTGCAATAATCTGAACATTTACTGCTCTCATCACAGAATCTATACAAGACCTGGATTATCATGCACGGATGGAAAGTGTGGCATGTTGAGATTGTTTGTGCATACCAGGAAATACATTACCTGCAGTGACACAACACAATTTGCTGAAAGATCTTGTCAGCGAACTACGGAGTCGAGCCCAAAATCGCCGACCGCGAGATAGCTCGGAAAACGTAGACATTTCGATATCAAGCTAAGAGAACACCATCAAAAGTGTACGAATAGCAAGAGGAATTCACTAGGAATGGACAAGTACTGTAGAATTTCGTTGTTATGTAAACAGAAATACTGCGTGCTTGCATTATTTCGTCACAGATATTCACATGAAGCTACGCCGAGTTTAATACGCGCTGCGCGTTTGCAGTAGAATTGATTATGACGAAACACTGAGTAAGCGCATTTGTAACGTCATCGATATTCTGGTAGGCAGCAAATAATGCAAGCACTGGGTGTCCTTCTCTGAACATAATATCTCGCTGTCATTATGTCATGTCGACCTTTTCATGTCATTTATCAGAAAAGTTGGTGGCTTCCAAGATCATCTGGAATTTCTCTTGCTTATTTGCTACAGTTTGATGAAAATTGATGTCTTAAAGACCTACTATTTCTCTTTAATTCCATTATACATGTAAACCTGTATAAGAGGCAACTTCAACGCGTATGGATATAAAACATAAAGCTTTCTTTACTTCTTATCCACAGAAATATGACGTTATTCACAAAAACGGAAATATTAATGATCATTCACAGATATCAACAAAGTATAAATCTGCAACAGCCATAACATTGGTGTATTGGATAGCCTGACTGAGACCCATTTATCACACAATGTTTGTCCATTGCTATCCTTAAGGAGGGTTTATTTTAGGGAACGAGTGTGGAGATCAGGAAAAAGTTTGAAAGTCAATCCTTTTTTCCTTTCTTTTTTCTTTCTTTTTCATTTCCTTTCCGATATTTGAATGAAAGGGCTACACACTGTTTATGACTTCTTTCAATGATATAAGATCCGTGATTTGCTATTATTTGTCTCTGCCCGGCACATGCAATGCCTTTAGTATTAACTTTCTGATCGAGATTTGCTGGAAGAAACCAAATTCTTTGCCTGCCTACATTTCAAACAAGGCAATCAGAACATTAAGGGGCTCTACGTGCTTGATGTACACTGCATGTGTAACTCTGAACTATACATGCAGGCATATCAAAACACGTATCAGTGCTTTTCGAAATTAGCTTAGACAAGACCTGGAATGTATGTTGGTTGCAAAACTCGTTGCAAATCTCTGAGTCTCAAATGAACCAGAGACGTCTCAAAGCCCATTTCGCCCCCTTCATCTGCTATCTTTACCTTATACTTCATTTCACGGTAAACGCATAGAGCACAAGTAAGGGACCAGAGGTACTCAGGAAAGTATCGTTTGAATGATGTCATTTATTTCTGAAAATCATGCCACACGTAAGCAATTCAATCTGTGTAGTGCATATCTCCTCATGAATTCTGGACCAAGCCACAGACTGCTTCATTGATCAGCATGTCTACGATATCGATGACGATGCTGTTTGAATAATATTGTCCTGCATATACTCCTTCAACATCGCCGGAAATATCTTCATCCGAGAGCGAGAGGTCGGAGGAGTCACTGTCGAAGTCTGTTAAGTCTGTTACTGTTGTAAACACATCGTCGTCATCGCTTTCAAAGTCCTCGTCTTCTGAAGACGTGCGCAGAAGTTCGGAGAGTTCGCTCGGACTGATGGAGGAAAAATCGTCTTCCTCGTCATCACTGTTGTCACCCTGCCTGTCGTGACTTTTCCGTGCATACTCCTCTTCGTCGAGAAGAGACAAATTCGATATATTACTGAAACTCTGGCTGTAAAGACTAATGTCTTCGTTGAAGAGGCACTCGTCGACATCCGAAACGGAACCCCAGAAAGATGTGACAGAGCTCCGCTCATCCCAACGAGAAGCCTCGTGATACTGCAAAGTAATACCAGGACAAGAGCAGAAAGAGTTTGGACTTGAAAGAAAATGTATAATACTTGCAGGTCACGGTATTTGTCATCATTATCGTATAAAATACGAGCCTTACAATAGACTTTTGCTGCTTTTCAAACTTGTTGGACAGAGTTATAGCCATGAAGTGGGAAATGATTATTGTTTGCCAAATGACATTGCCCTAAAATGATTTCTTGTCCATGGTATGAGAAAATATCGTTGATTTCCAGTATATAGTTGCCAATGTGTGTCTGAAGAGCGTCATATCTCAATGACGTGTGGAAACTTACAATTAGAAAAGACAGAAACTTTGTAAAACAAGTGAGAATTGAGGAAGAGAAAACATACAGGACATAAATGAGACGGCCCGTCGTAATGCAAACTCACCATACAGACATCTTTGGCACTCAGGACTGTGCCCTGCTTTCCGTTATGGTTGTCACCAGAACCTTAAGAAAAGCAAGGTCAAAACAGAACAGATTTTAGTTTCCTCAAATATGAAAGTGACATTTTCATTCTCATTCGACAATGTTTGGATAAGATTTATTCTTTCTTGAAATATATTTCTATTCTGGAAATTCTTCTATATGAGTTAGTCGAAAATGGTGATTTTAATTTGATCAACCCCCATCAAATGTGCTGAGAAGAGAGATCATAATTCTGCAATAATCTGAACATTTACTGCTCTCATCACAGAATCTATAGAAGACCTGGATTATCATGCACGGATGGAAAGTGTGGCATGTTGAGATTGTTTGTGCATGCCAGGAAATACATTACCTGCAGTGACACAACACAATTTGCTGAAAGATCTTGTCAGCGAACTACGGAGTCGAGCCCAAAATCGCCGACCGCGAGATAGCTCGGAAAACGTAGACATTTCGATATCAAGCTAAGAGAACACCATCAAAAGTGTACGAATAGCAAGAGGAATTCACTAGGAATGGACAAGTACTGTAGAATTTCGTTGTTATGTAAACAGAAATACTGCGTGCTTGCATTATTTCGTCACAGATATTCACATGTAGCTACGCCGAGTTTAATACGCGCTGCGCGTTTGCAGTAGAATTGATTATGACGAAACACTGAGTAAGCGCATTTGTAACGTCATCGATATTCTGGTAGGCAGCAAATAATGCAAGCACTGGGTGTCCTTCTCTGAACATAATATCTCGCTGTCATTATGTCATGTCGACCTTTTCATGTCATTTATCAGAAAAGTTGGTGGGTTCCAAGATCACCTGGAATTTCTCTTGCTTATTTGCTACAGTTTGATGAAAATTGATGTGTTAAAGACCTACTATTTCTCTTTAATTCCATTATACATGTAAACCTGTATAAGAGGCAATTTCAACGCGTATGGATATAAAACATAAAGCTTTCTTTACTTCTTATCAACAGAAATATGACGTTATTCACAAATATTAATGATCATTCACAGATATCAACAAAGTATAAATCTGCAACAGCCATAACATTGGTGTATTGGATAGCCTGACTGAGACCCATTTATCACACAATATTTGTCCATTGCTATCCTTAAGGAGGGTTTATCTTAGGGAACGAGTGTGGAGATCAGGAAAAAGTTTGAAAGTCAATCCTTTTTTCCTTTCTTTTTTCTTTCTTTTTCATTTCCTTTCCGATATTTGAATGAAAGGGCTACACACTGTTTATGACTTCTTTCAATGATATAAGATCCGTGATTTGCTATTATTTGTCTCTGCCCGGCACATGCAATGCCTTTAGTATTAACTTTCTGATCGAGATTTGCTGGAAGAAACCAAATTCTTTGCCTGCCTACATTTCAAACAAGGCAATCGGAACATTAAGGGGCTCTACGTGCTTGATGTACACTGCATGTGTAACTCTGAACTATACATGCAGGCATATCAAAACACGTATCAGTGCTTTTCGAAATTAGCTTAGACAAGGCCTGGAATGTATGTTGGTTGCAAAACTCGTTGCAAATCTCTGAGTCTCAAATGAACCAGAGACGTCTAAAACCCCATTTCGCCCCCTTCATCTGCTATCTTTACCTTATACTTCACTTCACGGTAAACGCATAGAGCACAAGTAAGGGACCAGAGGTACTCAGGAAAGTATCGTTTGAATGATGTCATTTATTTCTGAAAATCATGCCACATGTAAGCAATTCAATCTGTGTAGTGCATATCTCCTCATGAATTCTGGACCAAGCCACAGACTGCTTCATTGATCAGCATGTCTACGATATCGATGACGATGCTGTTTGAATAATATTGTCCTGCATATACTCCTTCAACATCGCCGGAAATATCTTCATCCGAGAGCGAGAGGTCGGAGGAGTCACTGTCGAAGTCTGTTAAGTCTGTTACTGTTGTAAACACATCGTCGTCATCGCTTTCAAAGTCCTCGTCTTCTGAAGACGTGCGCAGAAGTTCGGAGAGTTCGCTCGGACTGATGGAGGAAAAATCGTCTTCCTCGTCATCACTGTTGTCACCCTGCCTGTCGTGACTTTTCCGTGCATACTCCTCTTCGTCGAGAAGAGACAAATTCGATATATTACTGAATCTCTGGCTGTAAAGACTAATGTCTTCGTTGAAGAGGCACTCGTCGACATACGAAACGGAACCCCAGAAAGATGTGACAGAGCTCCGCTCATCCCAACGAGAAGCCTCGTGATACTGCAAAGTAATACCAGGACAAGAGCAGAAAGAGTTTGGACTTGAAAGAAAATGTATAATACTTGCAGGTCACGGTATTTGTCATCATTATCGTATAAAATACGAGCCTTACAATAGACTTTTGCTGCTTTTCAAACTTGTTGGACAGAGTTATAGCCATGAAGTGGGAAATGATTATTGGTTGCCAAATGACATTGCCCTAAAATGATTTCTTGTCCATGGTATGAGAAAATATCGTTGATTTCCAGTATATAGTTGCCAATGTGTGTCTGAAGAGCGTCATATCTCAATGACGTGTGGAAACTTACAATTAGAAAAGACAGAAACTTTGTAAAACAAGTGAGAATTGAGGAAGAGAAAACATACAGGACATAAATGAGACGGCCCGTCGTAATGCAAACTCACCATACAGACATCTTTGGCACTCAGGACTGTGCCCTGCTTTCCGTTATGGTTGTCACCAGAACCTTAAGAAAAGCAAGGTCAAAACAGAACAGATTTTAGGTTCCTCAAATATGAAAGTGACATTTTCATTCTCATTCGACAATGTTTGGATAAGATTTATTCTTTCTTGAAATATATTTCTATTCTGGAAATTCTTCTATATGAGTTAGTCGAAAATGGTGATTTTAATTTGATCAACCCCCATCAAATGTGCTGAGAAGAGAGATCATAATTCTGCAATAATCTGAACATTTACTGCTCTCATCACAGAATCTATAGAAGACCTGGATTATCATGCACGGATGGAAAGTGTGGCATGTTGAGATTGTTTGTGCATACCAGGAAATACATTACCTGCAGTGACACAACACAATTTGCTGAAAGATCTTGTCAGCGAACTACGGAGTCCAGCCCAAAATCGCCGACCGCGAGATAGCTCGGAAAACGTAGACATTTCGATATCAAGCTAAGAGAACACCATCAAAAGTGTACGAATAGCAAGAGGAATTCACTAGGAATGGACAAGTACTGTAGAATTTCGTTGTTATGTAAACAGAAATACTGCGTGCTTGCATTATTTCGTCACAGATATTCACATGAAGCTACGCCGAGTTTAATACGCGCTGCGCGTTTGCATTAGAATTGATTATGACGAAACACTGAGTAAGCGCATTTGTAACGTCATCGATATTCTGGTAGGCAGCAAATAATGCAAGCACTGGGTGTCCTTCTCTGAACATAATATCTCGCTGTCATTATGTCATGTCGACCTTTTCATGTCATTTATCAGAAAAGTTGGTGGCTTCCAAGATCATCTGGAATTTCTCTTGCTTATTTGCTACAGTTTGATGAAAATTGATGTGTTAAAGACCTACTATTTCTCTTTAATTCCATTATACATGTAAACCTGTATAAGAGGCAACTTCAACGCGTATGGATATAAAACATAAAGCTTTCTTTACTTCTTATCCACAGAAATATGACGTTATTCACAAAAACGGAAATATTAATGATCATTCACAGATATCAACAAAGTATAAATCTGCAACAGCCATAACATTGGTGTATTGGATAGCCTGACTGAGACCCATTTATCACACAATGTTTGTCCATTGCTATCCTTAAGGAGGGTTTATTTTAGGGAACGAGTGTGGAGATCAGGAAAAAGTTTGAAAGTCAATCCTTTTTTCCTTTCTTTTTTCTTTCTTTTTCATTTCCTTTCCGATATTTGAATGAAAGGGCTACACACTGTTTATGACTTCTTTCAATGATATAAGATCCGTGATTTGCTATTATTTGTCTCTGCCCGGCACATGCAATGCCTTTAGTATTAACTTTCTGATCGAGATTTGCTGGAAGAAACCAAATTCTTTGCCTGCCTACATTTCAAACAAGGCAATCAGAACATTAAGGGGCTCTACGTGCTTGATGTACACTGCATGTGTAACTCTGAACTATACATGCAGGCATATCAAAACACGTATCAGTGCTTTTCGAAATTAGCTTAGACAAGGCCTGGAATGTATGTTGGTTGCAAAACTCGTTGCAAATCTGTGAGTCTCAAATGAACCAGAGACGTCTCAAAGCCCATTTCGTCCCCTTCATCGGCTATCTTTACCTTATACTTCATTTCACGGTAAACGCATAGAGCACAAGTAAGGGACCAGAGGTACTCAGGAAAGTATCGTTTGAATGATGTCATTTATTTCTGAAAATCATGCCACATGTAAGCAATTCAATCTGTGTAGTGCATATCTCCTCATGAATTCTGGACCAAGCCACAGACTGCTTCATTGATCAGCATGTCTACGATATCGATGACGATGCTGTTTGAATAATATTGTCCTGCATATACTCCTTCAACATCGCCGGAAATATCTTCATCCGAGAGCGAGAGGTCGGAGGAGTCACTGTCGAAGTCTGTTAAGTCTGTTACTGTTGTAAACACATCGTCGTCATCGCTTTCAAAGTCCTCGTCTTCTGAAGACGTGCGCAGAAGTTCGGAGAGTTCGCTCGGACTGATGGAGGAAAAATCGTCTTCCTCGTCATCACTGTTGTCACCCTGCCTGTCGTGACTTTTCCGTGCATACTCCTCTTCGTCCAGAAGAGACAAATTCGATATATTACTGAAACTCTGGCTGTAAAGACTAATGTCTTCGTTGAAGAGGCACTCGTCGACATCCGAAACGGAACCCCAGAAAGATGTGACAGAGCTCCGCTCATCCCAACGAGAAGCCTCGTGATACTGCAAAGTAATACCAGGACAAGAGCAGAAAGAGTTTGGACTTGAAAGAAAATGTATAATACTTGCAGGTCACGGTATTTGTCATCATTATCGTATAAAATACGAGCCTTACAATAGACTTTTGCTGCTTTTCAAACTTGTTGGACAGAGTTATAGCCATGAAGTGGGAAATGATTATTGTTTGCCAAATGACATTGCCCTAAAATGATTTCTTGTCCATGGTATGAGAAAATATCGTTGATTTCCAGTATATAGTTGCCAATGTGTGTCTGAAGAGCGTCATATCTCAATGACGTGTGGAAACTTACAATTAGAAAAGACAGAAACTTTGTAAAACAAGTGAGAATTGAGGAAGAGAAAACATACAGGACATAAATGAGACGGCCCGTCGTAATGCAAACTCACCATACAGACATCTTTGGCACTCAGGACTGTGCCCTGCTTTCCGTTATGGTTGTCACCAGAACCTTAAGAAAAGCAAGGTCAAAACAGAACAGATTTTAGTTTCCTCAAATATGAAAGTGACATTTTCATTCTCATTCGACAATGTTTGGATAAGATTTATTCTTTCTTGAAATATATTTCTATTCTGGAAATTCTTCTATATGAGTTAGTCGAAAATGGTGATTTTAATTTGATCAACCCCCATCAAATGTGCTGAGAAGAGAGATCATAATTCTGCAATAATCTGAACATTTACTGCTCTCATCACAGAATCTATAGAAGACCTGGATTATCATGCACGGATGGAAAGTGTGGCATGTTGAGATTGTTTGTGCATGCCAGGAAATACATTACCTGCAGTGACACAACACAATTTGCTGAAAGATCTTGTCAGCGAACTACGGAGTCGAGCCCAAAATCGCCGACCGCGAGATAGCTCGGAAAACGTAGACATTTCGATATCAAGCTAAGAGAACACCATCAAAAGTGTACGAATAGCAAGAGGAATTCACTAGGAATGGACAAGTACTGTAGAATTTCGTTGTTATGTAAACAGAAATACTGCGTGCTTGCATTATTTCGTCACAGATATTCACATGTAGCTACGCCGAGTTTAATACGCGCTGCGCGTTTGCAGTAGAATTGATTATGACGAAACACTGAGTAAGCGCATTTGTAACGTCATCGATATTCTGGTAGGCAGCAAATAATGCAAGCACTGGGTGTCCTTCTCTGAACATAATATCTCGCTGTCATTATGTCATGTCGACCTTTTCATGTCATTTATCAGAAAAGTTGGTGGGTTCCAATATCACCTGGAATTTCTCTTGCTTATTTGCTACAGTTTGATGAAAATTGATGTGTTAAAGACCTACTATTTCTCTTTAATTTCATTATACATGTAAACCTGTATAAGAGGCAATTTCAACGCGTATGGATATAAAACATAAAGCTTTCTTTACTTCTTATCGACAGAAATATGACGTTATTCACAAAAACGGAAATATTAATGATCATTCACAGATATCAACAAAGTATAAATCTGCAACAGCCATAACATTGGTGTATTGGATAGCCTGCCTGAGACCCGTTTATCACACAATATTTGTCCATTGCTATCCTTAAGGAGGGTTTATCTTAGGGAACGAGTGTGGAGATCAGGAAAAAGTTTGAAAGTCAATCCTTTTTTCCTTTCTTTTTTCTTTCTTTTTCATTTCCTTTCCGATATTTGAATGAAAGGGCTACACACTGTTTATGACTTCTTTCAATGATATAAGATCCGTGATTTGCTATTATTTGTCTCTGCCCGGCACATGCAATGCCTTTAGTATTAACTTTCTGATCGAGATTTGCTGGAAGAAACCAAATTCTTTGCCTGCCTACATTTCAAACAAGGCAATCGGAACATTAAGGGGCTCTACGTGCTTGATGTACACTGCATGTGTAACTCTGAACTATACATGCAGGCATATCAAAACACGTATCAGTGCTTTTCGAAATTAGCTTAGACAAGGCCTGGAATGTATGTTGGTTGCAAAACTCGTTGCAAATCTCTGAGTCTCAAATGAACCAGAGACGTCTAAAACCCCATTTCGCCCCCTTCATCTGCTATCTTTACCTTATACTTCACTTCACGGTAAACGCATAGAGCACAAGTAAGGGACCAGAGGTACTCAGGAAAGTATCGTTTGAATGATGTCATTTATTTCTGAAAATCATGCCACATGTAAGCAATTCAATCTGTGTAGTGCATATCTCCTCATGAATTCTGGACCAAGCCACAGACTGCTTCATTGATCAGCATGTCTACGATATCGATGACGATGCTGTTTGAATAATATTGTCCTGCATATACTCCTTCAACATCGCCGGAAATATCTTCATCCGAGAGCGAGAGGTCGGAGGAGTCACTGTCGAAGTCTGTTAAGTCTGTTACTGTTGTAAACACATCGTCGTCATCGCTTTCAAAGTCCTCGTCTTCTGAAGACGTGCGCAGAAGTTCGGAGAGTTCGCTCGGACTGATGGAGGAAAAATCGTCTTCCTCGTCATCACTGTTGTCACCCTGCCTGTCGTGACTTTTCCGTGCATACTCCTCTTCGTCGAGAAGAGACAAATTCGATATATTACTGAAACTCTGGCTGTAAAGACTAATGTCTTCGTTGAAGAGGCACTCGTCGACATCCGAAACGGAACCCCAGAAAGATGTGACAGAGCTCCGCTCATCCCAACGAGAAGCCTCGTGATACTGCAAAGTAATACCAGGACAAGAGCAGAAAGAGTTTGGACTTGAAAGAAAATGTATAATACTTGCAGGTCACGGTATTTGTCATCATTATCGTATAAAATACGAGCCTTACAATAGACTTTTGCTGCTTTTCAAACTTGTTGGACAGAGTTATAGCCATGAAGTGGGAAATGATTATTGTTTGCCAAATGACATTGCCCTAAAATGATTTCTTGTCCATGGTATGAGAAAATATCGTTGATTTCCAGTATATAGTTGCCAATGTGTGTCTGAAGAGCGTCATATCTCAATGACGTGTGGAAACTTACAATTAGAAAAGACAGAAACTTTGTAAAACAAGTGAGAATTGAGGAAGAGAAAACATACAGGACATAAATGAGACGGCCCGTCGTAATGCAAACTCACCATACAGACATCTTTGGCACTCAGGACTGTGCCCTGCTTTCCGTTATGGTTGTCACCAGAACCTTAAGAAAAGCAAGGTCAAAACAGAACAGATTTTAGTTTCCTCAAATATGAAAGTGACATTTTCATTCTCATTCGACAATGTTTGGATAAGATTTATTCTTTCTTGAAATATATTTCTATTCTGGAAATTCTTCTATATGAGTTAGTCGAAAATGGTGATTTTAATTTGATCAACCCCCATCAAATGTGCTGAGAAGAGAGATCATAATTCTGCAATAATCTGAACATTTACTGCTCTCATCACAGAATCTATACAAGACCTGGATTATCATGCACGGATGGAAAGTGTGGCATGTTGAGATTGTTTGTGCATGCCAGGAAATACATTACCTGCAGTGACACAACACAATTTGCTGAAAGATCTTGTCAGCGAACTACGAGTCGAGCCCAAAATCGCCGACCGCGAGATAGCTCGGAAAACGTAGACATTTCGATATCAAGCTAAGAGAACACCATCAAAAGTGTACGAATAGCAAGAGGAATTCACTAGGAATGGACAAGTACTGTAGAATTTCGTTGTTATGTAAACAGAAATACTGCGTGCTTGCATTATTTCGTCACAGATATTCACATGTAGCTACGCCGAGTTTAATACGCGCTGCGCGTTTGCAGTAGAATTGATTATGACGAAACACTGAGTAAGCGCATTTGTAACGTCATCGATATTCTGGTAGGCAGCAAATAATGCAAGCACTGGGTGTCCTTCTCTGAACATAATATCTCGCTGTCATTATGTCATGTCGACCTTTTCATGTCATTTATCAGAAAAGTTGGTGGGTTCCAATATCACCTGGAATTTCTCTTGCTTATTTGCTACAGTTTGATGAAAATTGATGTGTTAAAGACCTACTATTTCTCTTTAATTCCATTATACATGTAAACCTGTATAAGAGGCAATTTCAACGCGTATGGATATAAAACATAAAGCTTTCTTTACTTCTTATCGACAGAAATATGACGTTATTCACAAAAACGGAAGTATTAATGATCATTCACAGATATCAACAAAGTATAAATCTGCAACAGCCATAACATTGGTGTATTGGATAGCCTGACTGAGACCCATTTATCACACAATATTTGTCCATTGCTATCCTTAAGGAGGGTTTATCTTAGGGAACGAGTGTGGAGATCAGGAAAAAGTTTGAAAGTCAATCCTTTTTTCCTTTCTTTTTTCTTTCTTTTTCATTTCCTTTCCGATATTTGAATGAAAGGGCTACACACTGTTTATGACTTCTTTCAATGATATAAGATCCGTGATTTGCTATTATTTGTCTCTGCCCGGCACATGCAATGCCTTTAGTATTAACTTTCTGATCGAGATTTGCTGGAAGAAACCAAATTCTTTGCCTGCCTACATTTCAAACAAGGCAATCGGAACATTAAGGGGCTCTACGTGCTTGATGTACACTGCATGTGTAACTCTGAACTATACATGCAGGCATATCAAAACACGTATCAGTGCTTTTCGAAATTAGCTTAGACAAGGCCTGGAATGTATGTTGGTTGCAAAACTCGTTGCAAATCTCTGAGTCTCAAATGAACCAGAGACGTCTAAAACCCCATTTCGCCCCCTTCATCTGCTATCTTTACCTTATACTTCACTTCACGGTAAACGCATAGAGCACAAGTAAGGGACCAGAGGTACTCAGGAAAGTATCGTTTGAATGATGTCATTTATTTCTGAAAATCATGCCACATGTAAGCAATTCAATCTGTGTAGTGCATATCTCCTCATGAATTCTGGACCAAGCCACAGACTGCTTCATTGATCAGCATGTCTACGATATCGATGACGATGCTGTTTGAATAATATTGTCCTGCATATACTCCTTCAACATCGCCGGAAATATCTTCATCCGAGAGCGAGAGGTCGGAGGAGTCACTGTCGAAGTCTGTTAAGTCTGTTACTGTTGTAAACACATCGTCGTCATCGCTTTCAAAGTCCTCGTCTTCTGAAGACGTGCGCAGAAGTTCGGAGAGTTCGCTCGGACTGATGGAGGAAAAATCGTCTTCCTCGTCATCACTGTTGTCACCCTGCCTGTCGTGACTTTTCCGTGCATACTCCTCTTCGTCGAGAAGAGACAAATTCGATATATTACTGAAACTCTGGCTGTAAAGACTAATGTCTTCGTTGAAGAGGCACTCGTCGACATCCGAAACGGAACCCCAGAAAGATGTGACAGAGCTCCGCTCATCCCAACGAGAAGCCTCGTGATACTGCAAAGTAATACCAGGACAAGAGCAGAAAGAGTTTGGACTTGAAAGAAAATGTATAATACTTGCAGGTCACGGTATTTGTCATCATTATCGTATAAAATACGAGCCTTACAATAGACTTTTGCTGCTTTTCAAACTTGTTGGACAGAGTTATAGCCATGAAGTGGGAAATGATTATTGTTTGCCAAATGACATTGCCCTAAAATGATTTCTTGTCCATGGTATGAGAAAATATCGTTGATTTCCAGTATATAGTTGCCAATGTGTGTCTGAAGAGCGTCATATCTCAATGACGTGTGGAAACTTACAATTAGAAAAGACAGAAACTTTGTAAAACAAGTGAGAATTGAGGAAGAGAAAACATACAGGACATAAATGAGACGGCCCGTCGTAATGCAAACTCACCATACAGACATCTTTGGCACTCAGGACTGTGCCCTGCTTTCCGTTATGGTTGTCACCAGAACCTTAAGAAAAGCAAGGTCAAAACAGAACAGATTTTAGTTTCCTCAAATATGAAAGTGACATTTTCATTCTCATTCGACAATGTTTGGATAAGATTTATTCTTTCTTGAAATATATTTCTATTCTGGAAATTCTTCTATATGAGTTAGTCGAAAATGGTGATTTTAATTTGATCAACCCCCATCAAATGTGCTGAGAAGAGAGATCATAATTCTGCAATAATCTGAACATTTACTGCTCTCATCACAGAATCTATACAAGACCTGGATTATCATGCACGGATGGAAAGTGTGGCATGTTGAGATTGTTTGTGCATACCAGGAAATACATTACCTGCAGTGACACAACACAATTTGCTGAAAGATCTTGTCAGCGAACTACGGAGTCCAGCCCAAAATCGCCGACCGCGAGATAGCTCGGAAAACGTAGACATTTCGATATCAAGCTAAGAGAACACCATCAAAAGTGTACGAATAGCAAGAGGAATTCACTAGGAATGGACAAGTACTGTAGAATTTCGTTGTTATGTAAACAGAAATACTGCGTGCTTGCATTATTTCGTCACAGATATTCACATGAAGCTACGCCGAGTTTAATACGCGCTGCGCGTTTGCAGTAGAATTGATTATGACGAAACACTGAGTAAGCGCATTTGTAACGTCATCGATATTCTGGTAGGCAGCAAATAATGCAAGCACTGGGTGTCCTTCTCTGAACATAATATCTCGCTGTCATTATGTCATGTCGACCTTTTCATGTCATTTATCAGAAAAGTTGGTGGCTTCCAAGATCATCTGGAATTTCTCTTGCTTATTTGCTACAGTTTGATGAAAATTGATGTCTTAAAGACCTACTATTTCTCTTTAATTCCATTATACATGTAAACCTGTATAAGAGGCAACTTCAACGCGTATGGATATAAAACATAAAGCTTTCTTTACTTCTTATCCACAGAAATATGACGTTATTCACAAAAACGGAAATATTAATGATCATTCACAGATATCAACAAAGTATAAATCTGCAACAGCCATAACATTGGTGTATTGGATAGCCTGACTGAGACCCATTTATCACACAATGTTTGTCCATTGCTATCCTTAAGGAGGGTTTATTTTAGGGAACGAGTGTGGAGATCAGGAAAAAGTTTGAAAGTCAATCCTTTTTTCCTTTCTTTTTTCTTTCTTTTTCATTTCCTTTCCGATATTTGAATGAAAGGGCTACACACTGTTTATGACTTCTTTCAATGATATAAGATCCGTGATTTGCTATTATTTGTCTCTGCCCGGCACATGCAATGCCTTTAGTATTAACTTTCTGATCGAGATTTGCTGGAAGAAACCAAATTCTTTGCCTGCCTACATTTCAAACAAGGCAATCAGAACATTAAGGGGCTCTACGTGCTTGATGTACACTGCATGTGTAACTCTGAACTATACATGCAGGCATATCAAAACACGTATCAGTGCTTTTCGAAATTAGCTTAGACAAGACCTGGAATGTATGTTGGTTGCAAAACTCGTTGCAAATCTCTGAGTCTCAAATGAACCAGAGACGTCTCAAAGCCCATTTCGCCCCCTTCATCTGCTATCTTTACCTTATACTTCATTTCACGGTAAACGCATAGAGCACAAGTAAGGGACCAGAGGTACTCAGGAAAGTATCGTTTGAATGATGTCATTTATTTCTGAAAATCATGCCACACGTAAGCAATTCAATCTGTGTAGTGCATATCTCCTCATGAATTCTGGACCAAGCCACAGACTGCTTCATTGATCAGCATGTCTACGATATCGATGACGATGCTGTTTGAATAATATTGTCCTGCATATACTCCTTCAACATCGCCGGAAATATCTTCATCCGAGAGCGAGAGGTCGGAGGAGTCACTGTCGAAGTCTGTTAAGTCTGTTACTGTTGTAAACACATCGTCGTCATCGCTTTCAAAGTCCTCGTCTTCTGAAGACGTGCGCAGAAGTTCGGAGAGTTCGCTCGGACTGATGGAGGAAAAATCGTCTTCCTCGTCATCACTGTTGTCACCCTGCCTGTCGTGACTTTTCCGTGCATACTCCTCTTCGTCCAGAAGAGACAAATTCGATATATTACTGAAACTCTGGCTGTAAAGACTAATGTCTTCGTTGAAGAGGCACTCGTCGACATCCGAAACGGAACCCCAGAAAGATGTGACAGAGCTCCGCTCATCCCAACGAGAAGCCTCGTGATACTGCAAAGTAATACCAGGACAAGAGCAGAAAGAGTTTGGACTTGAAAGAAAATGTATAATACTTGCAGGTCACGGTATTTGTCATCATTATCGTATAAAATACGAGCCTTACAATAGACTTTTGCTGCTTTTCAAACTTGTTGGACAGAGTTATAGCCATGAAGTGGGAAATGATTATTGTTTGCCAAATGACATTGCCCTAAAATGATTTCTTGTCCATGGTATGAGAAAATATCGTTGATTTCCAGTATATAGTTGCCAATGTGTGTCTGAAGAGCGTCATATCTCAATGACGTGTGGAAACTTACAATTAGAAAAGACAGAAACTTTGTAAAACAAGTGAGAATTGAGGAAGAGAAAACATACAGGACATAAATGAGACGGCCCGTCGTAATGCAAACTCACCATACAGACATCTTTGGCACTCAGGACTGTGCCCTGCTTTCCGTTATGGTTGTCACCAGAACCTTAAGAAAAGCAAGGTCAAAACAGAACAGATTTTAGTTTCCTCAAATATGAAAGTGACATTTTCATTCTCATTCGACAATGTTTGGATAAGATTTATTCTTTCTTGAAATATATTTCTATTCTGGAAATTCTTCTATATGAGTTAGTCGAAAATGGTGATTTTAATTTGATCAACCCCCATCAAATGTGCTGAGAAGAGAGATCATAATTCTGCAATAATCTGAACATTTACTGCTCTCATCACAGAATCTATACAAGACCTGGATTATCATGCACGGATGGAAAGTGTGGCATGTTGAGATTGTTTGTGCATGCCAGGAAATACATTACCTGCAGTGACACAACACAATTTGCTGAAAGATCTTGTCAGCGAACTACGGAGTCCAGCCCAAAATCGCCGACCGCGAGATAGCTCGGAAAACGTAGACATTTCGATATCAAGCTAAGAGAACACCATCAAAAGTGTACGAATAGCAAGAGGAATTCACTAGGAATGGACAAGTACTGTAGAATTTCGTTGTTATGTAAACAGAAATACTGCGTGCTTGCATTATTTCGTCACAGATATTCACATGTAGCTACGCCGAGTTTAATACGCGCTGCGCGTTTGCAGTAGAATTGATTATGACGAAACACTGAGTAAGCGCATTTGTAACGTCATCGATATTCTGGTAGGCAGCAAATAATGCAAGCACTGGGTGTCCTTCTCTGAACATAATATCTCGCTGTCATTATGTCATGTCGACCTTTTCATGTCATTTATCAGAAAAGTTGGTGGGTTCCAAGATCACCTGGAATTTCTCTTGCTTATTTGCTACAGTTTGATGAAAATTGATGTGTTAAAGACCTACTATTTCTCTTTAATTCCATTATACATGTAAACCTGTATAAGAGGCAATTTCAACGCGTATGGATATAAAACATAAAGCTTTCTTTACTTCTTATCAACAGAAATATGACGTTATTCACAAATATTAATGATCATTCACAGATATCAACAAAGTATAAATCTGCAACAGCCATAACATTGGTGTATTGGATAGCCTGACTGAGACCCATTTATCACACAATATTTGTCCATTGCTATCCTTAAGGAGGGTTTATCTTAGGGAACGAGTGTGGAGATCAGGAAAAAGTTTGAAAGTCAATCCTTTTTTCCTTTCTTTTTTCTTTCTTTTTCATTTCCTTTCCGATATTTGAATGAAAGGGCTACACACTGTTTATGACTTCTTTCAATGATATAAGATCCGTGATTTGCTATTATTTGTCTCTGCCCGGCACATGCAATGCCTTTAGTATTAACTTTCTGATCGAGATTTGCTGGAAGAAACCAAATTCTTTGCCTGCCTACATTTCAAACAAGGCAATCGGAACATTAAGGGGCTCTACGTGCTTGATGTACACTGCATGTGTAACTCTGAACTATACATGCAGGCATATCAAAACACGTATCAGTGCTTTTCGAAATTAGCTTAGACAAGGCCTGGAATGTATGTTGGTTGCAAAACTCGTTGCAAATCTCTGAGTCTCAAATGAACCAGAGACGTCTAAAACCCCATTTCGCCCCCTTCATCTGCTATCTTTACCTTATACTTCACTTCACGGTAAACGCATAGAGCACAAGTAAGGGACCAGAGGTACTCAGGAAAGTATCGTTTGAATGATGTCATTTATTTCTGAAAATCATGCCACATGTAAGCAATTCAATCTGTGTAGTGCATATCTCCTCATGAATTCTGGACCAAGCCACAGACTGCTTCATTGATCAGCATGTCTACGATATCGATGACGATGCTGTTTGAATAATATTGTCCTGCATATACTCCTTCAACATCGCCGGAAATATCTTCATCCGAGAGCGAGAGGTCGGAGGAGTCACTGTCGAAGTCTGTTAAGTCTGTTACTGTTGTAAACACATCGTCGTCATCGCTTTCAAAGTCCTCGTCTTCTGAAGACGTGCGCAGAAGTTCGGAGAGTTCGCTCGGACTGATGGAGGAAAAATCGTCTTCCTCGTCATCACTGTTGTCACCCTGCCTGTCGTGACTTTTCCGTGCATACTCCTCTTCGTCGAGAAGAGACAAATTCGATATATTACTGAAACTCTGGCTGTAAAGACTAATGTCTTCGTTGAAGAGGCACTCGTCGACATACGAAACGGAACCCCAGAAAGATGTGACAGAGCTCCGCTCATCCCAACGAGAAGCCTCGTGATACTGCAAAGTAATACCAGGACAAGAGCAGAAAGAGTTTGGACTTGAAAGAAAATGTATAATACTTGCAGGTCACGGTATTTGTCATCATTATCGTATAAAATACGAGCCTTACAATAGACTTTTGCTGCTTTTCAAACTTGTTGGACAGAGTTATAGCCATGAAGTGGGAAATGATTATTGGTTGCCAAATGACATTGCCCTAAAATGATTTCTTGTCCATGGTATGAGAAAATATCGTTGATTTCCAGTATATAGTTGCCAATGTGTGTCTGAAGAGCGTCATATCTCAATGACGTGTGGAAACTTACAATTAGAAAAGACAGAAACTTTGTAAAACAAGTGAGAATTGAGGAAGAGAAAACATACAGGACATAAATGAGACGGCCCGTCGTAATGCAAACTCACCATACAGACATCTTTGGCACTCAGGACTGTGCCCTGCTTTCCGTTATGGTTGTCACCAGAACCTTAAGAAAAGCAAGGTCAAAACAGAACAGATTTTAGGTTCCTCAAATATGAAAGTGACATTTTCATTCTCATTCGACAATGTTTGGATAAGATTTATTCTTTCTTGAAATATATTTCTATTCTGGAAATTCTTCTATATGAGTTAGTCGAAAATGGTGATTTTAATTTGATCAACCCCCATCAAATGTGCTGAGAAGAGAGATCATAATTCTGCAATAATCTGAACATTTACTGCTCTCATCACAGAATCTATAGAAGACCTGGATTATCATGCACGGATGGAAAGTGTGGCATGTTGAGATTGTTTGTGCATACCAGGAAATACATTACCTGCAGTGACACAACACAATTTGCTGAAAGATCTTGTCAGCGAACTACGGAGTCCAGCCCAAAATCGCCGACCGCGAGATAGCTCGGAAAACGTAGACATTTCGATATCAAGCTAAGAGAACACCATCAAAAGTGTACGAATAGCAAGAGGAATTCACTAGGAATGGACAAGTACTGTAGAATTTCGTTGTTATGTAAACAGAAATACTGCGTGCTTGCATTATTTCGTCACAGATATTCACATGAAGCTACGCCGAGTTTAATACGCGCTGCGCGTTTGCAGTAGAATTGATTATGACGAAACACTGAGTAAGCGCATTTGTAACGTCATCGATATTCTGGTAGGCAGCAAATAATGCAAGCACTGGGTGTCCTTCTCTGAACATAATATCTCGCTGTCATTATGTCATGTCGACCTTTTCATGTCATTTATCAGAAAAGTTGGTGGCTTCCAAGATCATCTGGAATTTCTCTTGCTTATTTGCTACAGTTTGATGAAAATTGATGTGTTAAAGACCTACTATTTCTCTTTAATTCCATTATACATGTAAACCTGTATAAGAGGCAACTTCAACGCGTATGGATATAAAACATAAAGCTTTCTTTACTTCTTATCCACAGAAATATGACGTTATTCACAAAAACGGAAATATTAATGATCATTCACAGATATCAACAAAGTATAAATCTGCAACAGCCATAACATTGGTGTATTGGATAGCCTGACTGAGACCCATTTATCACACAATGTTTGTCCATTGCTATCCTTAAGGAGGGTTTATTTTAGGGAACGAGTGTGGAGATCAGGAAAAAGTTTGAAAGTCAATCCTTTTTTCCTTTCTTTTTTCTTTCTTTTTCATTTCCTTTCCGATATTTGAATGAAAGGGCTACACACTGTTTATGACTTCTTTCAATGATATAAGATCCGTGATTTGCTATTATTTGTCTCTGCCCGGCACATGCAATGCCTTTAGTATTAACTTTCTGATCGAGATTTGCTGGAAGAAACCAAATTCTTTGCCTGCCTACATTTCAAACAAGGCAATCAGAACATTAAGGGGCTCTACGTGCTTGATGTACACTGCATGTGTAACTCTGAACTATACATGCAGGCATATCAAAACACGTATCAGTGCTTTTCGAAATTAGCTTAGACAAGACCTGGAATGTATGTTGGTTGCAAAACTCGTTGCAAATCTCTGAGTCTCAAATGAACCAGAGACGTCTCAAAGCCCATTTCGCCCCCTTCATCTGCTATCTTTACCTTATACTTCATTTCACGGTAAACGCATAGAGCACAAGTAAGGGACCAGAGGTACTCAGGAAAGTATCGTTTGAATGATGTCATTTATTTCTGAAAATCATGCCACACGTAAGCAATTCAATCTGTGTAGTGCATATCTCCTCATGAATTCTGGACCAAGCCACAGACTGCTTCATTGATCAGCATGTCTACGATATCGATGACGATGCTGTTTGAATAATATTGTCCTGCATATACTCCTTCAACATCGCCGGAAATATCTTCATCCGAGAGCGAGAGGTCGGAGGAGTCACTGTCGAAGTCTGTTAAGTCTGTTACTGTTGTAAACACATCGTCGTCATCGCTTTCAAAGTCCTCGTCTTCTGAAGACGTGCGCAGAAGTTCGGAGAGTTCGCTCGGACTGATGGAGGAAAAATCGTCTTCCTCGTCATCACTGTTGTCACCCTGCCTGTCGTGACTTTTCCGTGCATACTCCTCTTCGTCCAGAAGAGACAAATTCGATATATTACTGAAACTCTGGCTGTAAAGACTAATGTCTTCGTTGAAGAGGCACTCGTCGACATCCGAAACGGAACCCCAGAAAGATGTGACAGAGCTCCGCTCATCCCAACGAGAAGCCTCGTGATACTGCAAAGTAATACCAGGACAAGAGCAGAAAGAGTTTGGACTTGAAAGAAAATGTATAATACTTGCAGGTCACGGTATTTGTCATCATTATCGTATAAAATACGAGCCTTACAATAGACTTTTGCTGCTTTTCAAACTTGTTGGACAGAGTTATAGCCATAAAGTGGGAAATGATTATTGTTTGCCAAATGACATTGCCCTAAAATGATTTCTTGTCCATGGTATGAGAAAATATCGTTGATTTCCAGTATATAGTTGCCAATGTGTGTCTGAAGAGCGTCATATCTCAATGACGTGTGGAAACTTACAATTAGAAAAGACAGAAACTTTGTAAAACAAGTGAGAATTGAGGAAGAGAACACATACAGGACATAAATGAGACGGCCCGTCGTAATGCAAACTCACCATACAGACATCTTTGGCACTCAGGACTGTGCCCTGCTTTCCGTTATGGTTGTCACCAGAACCTTAAGAAAAGCAAGGTCAAAACAGAACAGATTTTAGTTTCCTCAAATATGAAAGTGACATTTTCATTCTCATTCGACAATGTTTGGATAAGATTTATTCTTTCTTGAAATATATTTCTATTCTGGAAATTCTTCTATATGAGTTAGTCGAAAATGGTGATTTTAATTTGATCAACCCCCATCAAATGTGCTGAGAAGAGAGATCATAATTCTGCAATAATCTGAACATTTACTGCTCTCATCACAGAATCTATACAAGACCTGGATTATCATGCACGGATGGAAAGTGTGGCATGTTGAGATTGTTTGTGCATGCCAGGAAATACATTACCTGCAGTGACACAACACAATTTGCTGAAAGATCTTGTCAGCGAACTACGGAGTCGAGCCCAAAATCGCCGACCGCGAGATAGCTCGGAAAACGTAGACATTTCGATATCAAGCTAAGAGAACACCATCAAAAGTGTACGAATAGCAAGAGGAATTCACTAGGAATGGACAAGTACTGTAGAATTTCGTTGTTATGTAAACAGAAATACTGCGTGCTTGCATTATTTCGTCACAGATATTCACATGTAGCTACGCCGAGTTTAATACGCGCTGCGCGTTTGCAGTAGAATTGATTATGACGAAACACTGAGTAAGCGCATTTGTAACGTCATCGATATTCTGGTAGGCAGCAAATAATGCAAGCACTGGGTGTCCTTCTCTGAACATAATATCTCGCTGTCATTATGTCATGTCGACCTTTTCATGTCATTTATCAGAAAAGTTGGTGGGTTCCAAGATCACCTGGAATTTCTCTTGCTTATTTGCTACAGTTTGATGAAAATTGATGTGTTAAAGACCTACTATTTCTCTTTAATTTCATTATACATGTAAACCTGTATAAGAGGCAATTTCAACGCGTATGGATATAAAACATAAAGCTTTCTTTACTTCTTATCGACAGAAATATGACGTTATTCACAAAAACGGAAGTATTAATGATCATTCACAGATATCAAGAAAGTATAAATCTGCAACAGCCATAACATTGGTGTATTGGATAGCCTGACTGAGACCCGTTTATCACACAATATTTGTCCATTGCTATCCTTAAGGAGGGTTTATCTTAGGGAACGAGTGTGGAGATCAGGAAAAAGTTTGAAAGTCAATCCTTTTTTCCTTTCTTTTTTCTTTCTTTTTCATTTCCTTTCCGATATTTGAATGAAAGGGCTACACACTGTTTATGACTTCTTTCAATGATATAAGATCCGTGATTTGCTATTATTTGTCTCTGCCCGGCACATGCAATGCCTTTAGTATTAACTTTCTGATCGAGATTTGCTGGAAGAAACCAAATTCTTTGCCTGCCTACATTTCAAACAAGGCAATCGGAACATTAAGGGGCTCTACGTGCTTGATGTACACTGCATGTGTAACTCTGAACTATACATGCAGGCATATCAAAACACGTATCAGTGCTTTTCGAAATTAGCTTAGACAAGGCCTGGAATGTATGTTGGTTGCAAAACTCGTTGCAAATCTCTGAGTCTCAAATGAACCAGAGACGTCTAAAACCCCATTTCGCCCCCTTCATCTGCTATCTTTACCTTATACTTCACTTCACGGTAAACGCATAGAGCACAAGTAAGGGACCAGAGGTACTCAGGAAAGTATCGTTTGAATGATGTCATTTATTTCTGAAAATCAAAGCAATTCAATCTGTGTAGTGCATATCTCCTCATGAATTCTGGACCAAGCCACAGACTGCTTCATTGATCAGCATGTCTACGATATCGATGACGATGCTGTTTGAATAATATTGTCCTGCATATACTCCTTCAACATCGCCGGAAATATCTTCATCCGAGAGCGAGAGGTCGGAGGAGTCACTGTCGAAGTCTGTTAAGTCTGTTACTGTTGTAAACACATCGTCGTCATCGCTTTCAAAGTCCTCGTCTTCTGAAGACGTGCGCAGAAGTTCGGAGAGTTCGCTCGGACTGATGGAGGAAAAATCGTCTTCCTCGTCATCACTGTTGTCACCCTGCCTGTCGTGACTTTTCCGTGCATACTCCTCTTCGTCCAGAAGAGACAAATTCGATATATTACTGAAACTCTGGCTGTAAAGACTAATGTCTTCGTTGAAGAGGCACTCGTCGACATCCGAAACGGAACCCCAGAAAGATGTGACAGAGCTCCGCTCATCCCAACGAGAAGCCTCGTGATACTGCAAAGTAATACCAGGACAAGAGCAGAAAGAGTTTTTACTTGAAATAAATGTATAATACTTGCAGGTCACGGTATTTGTCATCATTATCGTATAAAATACGAGCCTTACAATAGACTTTTGCTGCTTTTCAAACTTGTTGGACAGAGTTATAGCCATGAAGTGGGAAATGATTATTGTTTGCCAAATGACATTGCCCTAAAATGATTTCTTGTCCATGGTATGAGAAAATATCGTTGATTTCCAGTATATAGTTGCCAATGTGTGTCTGAAGAGCGTCATATCTCAATGACGTGTGGAAACTTACAATTAGAAAAGACAGAAACTTTGTAAAACAAGTGAGAATTGAGGAAGAGAAAACATACAGGACATAAATGAGACGGCCCGTCGTAATGCAAACTCACCATACAGACATCTTTGGCACTCAGGACTGTGCCCTGCTTTCCGTTATGGTTGTCACCAGAACCTTAAGAAAAGCAAGGTCAAAACAGAACAGATTTTAGTTTCCTCAAATATGAAAGTGACATTTTCATTCTCATTCGACAATGTTTGGATAAGATTTATTCTTTCTTGAAATATATTTCTATTCTGGAAATTCTTCTATATGAGTTAGTCGAAAATGGTGATTTTAATTTGATCAACCCCCATCAAATGTGCTGAGAAGAGAGATCATAATTCTGCAATAATCTGAACATTTACTGCTCTCATCACAGAATCTATACAAGACCTGGATTATCATGCACGGATGGAAAGTGTGGCATGTTGAGATTGTTTGTGCATACCAGGAAATACATTACCTGCAGTGACACAACACAATTTGCTGAAAGATCTTGTCAGCGAACTACGGAGTCCAGCCCAAAATCGCCGACCGCGAGATAGCTCGGAAAACGTAGACATTTCGATATCAAGCTAAGAGAACACCATCAAAAGTGTACGAATAGCAAGAGGAATTCACTAGGAATGGACAAGTACTGTAGAATTTCGTTGTTATGTAAACAGAAATACTGCGTGCTTGCATTATTTCGTCACAGATATTCACATGAAGCTACGCCGAGTTTAATACGCGCTGCGCGTTTGCAGTAGAATTGATTATGACGAAACACTGAGTAAGCGCATTTGTAACGTCATCGATATTCTGGTAGGCAGCAAATAATGCAAGCACTGGGTGTCCTTCTCTGAACATAATATCTCGCTGTCATTATGTCATGTCGACCTTTTCATGTCATTTATCAGAAAAGTTGGTGGCTTCCAAGATCATCTGGAATTTCTCTTGCTTATTTGCTACAGTTTGATGAAAATTGATGTGTTAAAGACCTACTATTTCTCTTTAATTCCATTATACATGTAAACCTGTATAAGAGGCAACTTCAACGCGTATGGATATAAAACATAAAGCTTTCTTTACTTCTTATCCACAGAAATATGACGTTATTCACAAAAACGGAAATATTAATGATCATTCACAGATATCAACAAAGTATAAATCTGCAACAGCCATAACATTGGTGTATTGGATAGCCTGACTGAGACCCATTTATCACACAATGTTTGTCCATTGCTATCCTTAAGGAGGGTTTATTTTAGGGAACGAGTGTGGAGATCAGGAAAAAGTTTGAAAGTCAATCCTTTTTTCCTTTCTTTTTTCTTTCTTTTTCATTTCCTTTCCGATATTTGAATGAAAGGGCTACACACTGTTTATGACTTCTTTCAATGATATAAGATCCGTGATTTGCTATTATTTGTCTCTGCCCGGCACATGCAATGCCTTTAGTATTAACTTTCTGATCGAGATTTGCTGGAAGAAACCAAATTCTTTGCCTGCCTACATTTCAAACAAGGCAATCAGAACATTAAGGGGCTCTACGTGCTTGATGTACACTGCATGTGTAACTCTGAACTATACATGCAGGCATATCAAAACACGTATCAGTGCTTTTCGAAATTAGCTTAGACAAGACCTGGAATGTATGTTGGTTGCAAAACTCGTTGCAAATCTCTGAGTCTCAAATGAACCAGAGACGTCTCAAAGCCCATTTCGCCCCCTTCATCTGCTATCTTTACCTTATACTTCATTTCACGGTAAACGTATAGAGCACAAGTAAGGGACCAGAGGTACTCAGGAAAGTATCGTTTGAATGATGTCATTTATTTCTGAAAATCATGCCACACGTAAGCAATTCAATCTGTGTAGTGCATATCTCCTCATGAATTCTGGACCAAGCCACAGACTGCTTCATTGATCAGCATGTCTACGATATCGATGACGATGCTGTTTGAATAATATTGTCCTGCATATACTCCTTCAACATCGCCGGAAATATCTTCATCCGAGAGCGAGAGGTCGGAGGAGTCACTGTCGAAGTCTGTTAAGTCTGTTACTGTTGTAAACACATCGTCGTCATCGCTTTCAAAGTCCTCGTCTTCTGAAGACGTGCGCAGAAGTTCGGAGAGTTCGCTCGGACTGATGGAGGAAAAATCGTCTTCCTCGTCATCACTGTTGTCACCCTGCCTGTCGTGACTTTTCCGTGCATACTCCTCTTCGTCCAGAAGAGACAAATTCGATATATTACTGAAACTCTGGCTGTAAAGACTAATGTCTTCGTTGAAGAGGCACTCGTCGACATCCGAAACGGAACCCCAGAAAGATGTGACAGAGCTCCGCTCATCCCAACGAGAAGCCTCGTGATACTGCAAAGTAATACCAGGACAAGAGCAGAAAGAGTTTGGACTTGAAAGAAAATGTATAATACTTGCAGGTCACGGTATTTGTCATCATTATCGTATAAAATACGAGCCTTACAATAGACTTTTGCTGCTTTTCAAACTTGTTGGACAGAGTTATAGCCATGAAGTGGGAAATGATTATTGTTTGCCAAATGACATTGCCCTAAAATGATTTCTTGTCCATGGTATGAGAAAATATCGTTGATTTCCAGTATATAGTTGCCAATGTGTGTCTGAAGAGCGTCATATCTCAATGACGTGTGGAAACTTACAATTAGAAAAGACAGAAACTTTGTAAAACAAGTGAGAATTGAGGAAGAGAAAACATACAGGACATAAATGAGACGGCCCGTCGTAATGCAAACTCACCATACAGACATCTTTGGCACTCAGGACTGTGCCCTGCTTTCCGTTATGGTTGTCACCAGAACCTTAAGAAAAGCAAGGTCAAAACAGAACAGATTTTAGTTTCCTCAAATATGAAAGTGACATTTTCATTCTCATTCGACAATGTTTGGATAAGATTTATTCTTTCTTGAAATATATTTCTATTCTGGAAATTCTTCTATATGAGTTAGTCGAAAATGGTGATTTTAATTTGATCAACCCCCATCAAATGTGCTGAGAAGAGAGATCATAATTCTGCAATAATCTGAACATTTACTGCTCTCATCACAGAATCTATACAAGACCTGGATTATCATGCACGGATGGAAAGTGTGGCATGTTGAGATTGTTTGTGCATGCCAGGAAATACATTACCTGCAGTGACACAACACAATTTGCTGAAAGATCTTGTCAGCGAACTACGGAGTCCAGCCCAAAATCGCCGACCGCGAGATAGCTCGGAAAACGTAGACATTTCGATATCAAGCTAAGAGAACACCATCAAAAGTGTACGAATAGCAAGAGGAATTCACTAGGAATGGACAAGTACTGTAGAATTTCGTTGTTATGTAAACAGAAATACTGCGTGCTTGCATTATTTCGTCACAGATATTCACATGTAGCTACGCCGAGTTTAATACGCGCTGCGCGTTTGCAGTAGAATTGATTATGACGAAACACTGAGTAAGCGCATTTGTAACGTCATCGATATTCTGGTAGGCAGCAAATAATGCAAGCACTGGGTGTCCTTCTCTGAACATAATATCTCGCTGTCATTATGTCATGTCGACCTTTTCATGTCATTTATCAGAAAAGTTGGTGGGTTCCAAGATCACCTGGAATTTCTCTTGCTTATTTGCTACAGTTTGATGAAAATTGATGTGTTAAAGACCTACTATTTCTCTTTAATTCCATTATACATGTAAACCTGTATAAGAGGCAATTTCAACGCGTATGGATATAAAACATAAAGCTTTCTTTACTTCTTATCAACAGAAATATGACGTTATTCACAAATATTAATGATCATTCACAGATATCAACAAAGTATAAATCTGCAACAGCCATAACATTGGTGTATTGGATAGCCTGACTGAGACCCATTTATCACACAATATTTGTCCATTGCTATCCTTAAGGAGGGTTTATCTTAGGGAACGAGTGTGGAGATCAGGAAAAAGTTTGAAAGTCAATCCTTTTTTCCTTTCTTTTTTCTTTCTTTTTCATTTCCTTTCCGATATTTGAATGAAAGGGCTACACACTGTTTATGACTTCTTTCAATGATATAAGATCCGTGATTTGCTATTATTTGTCTCTGCCCGGCACATGCAATGCCTTTAGTATTAACTTTCTGATCGAGATTTGCTGGAAGAAACCAAATTCTTTGCCTGCCTACATTTCAAACAAGGCAATCGGAACATTAAGGGGCTCTACGTGCTTGATGTACACTGCATGTGTAACTCTGAACTATACATGCAGGCATATCAAAACACGTATCAGTGCTTTTCGAAATTAGCTTAGACAAGGCCTGGAATGTATGTTGGTTGCAAAACTCGTTGCAAATCTCTGAGTCTCAAATGAACCAGAGACGTCTAAAACCCCATTTCGCCCCCTTCATCTGCTATCTTTACCTTATACTTCACTTCACGGTAAACGCATAGAGCACAAGTAAGGGACCAGAGGTACTCAGGAAAGTATCGTTTGAATGATGTCATTTATTTCTGAAAATCATGCCACATGTAAGCAATTCAATCTGTGTAGTGCATATCTCCTCATGAATTCTGGACCAAGCCACAGACTGCTTCATTGATCAGCATGTCTACGATATCGATGACGATGCTGTTTGAATAATATTGTCCTGCATATACTCCTTCAACATCGCCGGAAATATCTTCATCCGAGAGCGAGAGGTCGGAGGAGTCACTGTCGAAGTCTGTTAAGTCTGTTACTGTTGTAAACACATCGTCGTCATCGCTTTCAAAGTCCTCGTCTTCTGAAGACGTGCGCAGAAGTTCGGAGAGTTCGCTCGGACTGATGGAGGAAAAATCGTCTTCCTCGTCATCACTGTTGTCACCCTGCCTGTCGTGACTTTTCCGTGCATACTCCTCTTCGTCGAGAAGAGACAAATTCGATATATTACTGAAACTCTGGCTGTAAAGACTAATGTCTTCGTTGAAGAGGCACTCGTCGACATACGAAACGGAACCCCAGAAAGATGTGACAGAGCTCCGCTCATCCCAACGAGAAGCCTCGTGATACTGCAAAGTAATACCAGGACAAGAGCAGAAAGAGTTTGGACTTGAAAGAAAATGTATAATACTTGCAGGTCACGGTATTTGTCATCATTATCGTATAAAATACGAGCCTTACAATAGACTTTTGCTGCTTTTCAAACTTGTTGGACAGAGTTATAGCCATGAAGTGGGAAATGATTATTGGTTGCCAAATGACATTGCCCTAAAATGATTTCTTGTCCATGGTATGAGAAAATATCGTTGATTTCCAGTATATAGTTGCCAATGTGTGTCTGAAGAGCGTCATATCTCAATGACGTGTGGAAACTTACAATTAGAAAAGACAGAAACTTTGTAAAACAAGTGAGAATTGAGGAAGAGAAAACATACAGGACATAAATGAGACGGCCCGTCGTAATGCAAACTCACCATACAGACATCTTTGGCACTCAGGACTGTGCCCTGCTTTCCGTTATGGTTGTCACCAGAACCTTAAGAAAAGCAAGGTCAAAACAGAACAGATTTTAGGTTCCTCAAATATGAAAGTGACATTTTCATTCTCATTCGACAATGTTTGGATAAGATTTATTCTTTCTTGAAATATATTTCTATTCTGGAAATTCTTCTATATGAGTTAGTCGAAAATGGTGATTTTAATTTGATCAACCCCCATCAAATGTGCTGAGAAGAGAGATCATAATTCTGCAATAATCTGAACATTTACTGCTCTCATCACAGAATCTATAGAAGACCTGGATTATCATGCACGGATGGAAAGTGTGGCATGTTGAGATTGTTTGTGCATACCAGGAAATACATTACCTGCAGTGACACAAGACAATTTGCTGAAAGATCTTGTCAGCGAACTACGGAGTCCAGCCCAAAATCGCCGACCGCGAGATAGCTCGGAAAACGTAGACATTTCGATATCAAGCTAAGAGAACACCATCAAAAGTGTACGAATAGCAAGAGGAATTCACTAGGAATGGACAAGTACTGTAGAATTTCGTTGTTATGTAAACAGAAATACTGCGTGCTTGCATTATTTCGTCACAGATATTCACATGAAGCTACGCCGAGTTTAATACGCGCTGCGCGTTTGCAGTAGAATTGATTATGACGAAACACTGAGTAAGCGCATTTGTAACGTCATCGATATTCTGGTAGGCAGCAAATAATGCAAGCACTGGGTGTCCTTCTCTGAACATAATATCTCGCTGTCATTATGTCATGTCGACCTTTTCATGTCATTTATCAGAAAAGTTGGTGGCTTCCAAGATCATCTGGAATTTCTCTTGCTTATTTGCTACAGTTTGATGAAAATTGATGTGTTAAAGACCTACTATTTCTCTTTAATTCCATTATACATGTAAACCTGTATAAGAGGCAACTTCAACGCGTATGGATATAAAACATAAAGCTTTCTTTACTTCTTATCCACAGAAATATGACGTTATTCACAAAAACGGAAATATTAATGATCATTCACAGATATCAACAAAGTATAAATCTGCAACAGCCATAACATTGGTGTATTGGATAGCCTGACTGAGACCCATTTATCACACAATGTTTGTCCATTGCTATCCTTAAGGAGGGTTTATTTTAGGGAACGAGTGTGGAGATCAGGAAAAAGTTTGAAAGTCAATCCTTTTTTCCTTTCTTTTTTCTTTCTTTTTCATTTCCTTTCCGATATTTGAATGAAAGGGCTACACACTGTTTATGACTTCTTTCAATGATATAAGATCCGTGATTTGCTATTATTTGTCTCTGCCCGGCACATGCAATGCCTTTAGTATTAACTTTCTGATCGAGATTTGCTGGAAGAAACCAAATTCTTTGCCTGCCTACATTTCAAACAAGGCAATCAGAACATTAAGGGGCTCTACGTGCTTGATGTACACTGCATGTGTAACTCTGAACTATACATGCAGGCATATCAAAACACGTATCAGTGCTTTTCGAAATTAGCTTAGACAAGGCCTGGAATGTATGTTGGTTGCAAAACTCGTTGCAAATCTGTGAGTCTCAAATGAACCAGAGACGTCTCAAAGCCCATTTCGTCCCCTTCATCGGCTATCTTTACCTTATACTTCATTTCACGGTAAACGCATAGAGCACAAGTAAGGGACCAGAGGTACTCAGGAAAGTATCGTTTGAATGATGTCATTTATTTCTGAAAATCATGCCACATGTAAGCAATTCAATCTGTGTAGTGCATATCTCCTCATGAATTCTGGACCAAGCCACAGACTGCTTCATTGATCAGCATGTCTACGATATCGATGACGATGCTGTTTGAATAATATTGTCCTGCATATACTCCTTCAACATCGCCGGAAATATCTTCATCCGAGAGCGAGAGGTCGGAGGAGTCACTGTCGAAGTCTGTTAAGTCTGTTACTGTTGTAAACACATCGTCGTCATCGCTTTCAAAGTCCTCGTCTTCTGAAGACGTGCGCAGAAGTTCGGAGAGTTCGCTCGGACTGATGGAGGAAAAATCGTCTTCCTCGTCATCACTGTTGTCACCCTGCCTGTCGTGACTTTTCCGTGCATACTCCTCTTCGTCCAGAAGAGACAAATTCGATATATTACTGAAACTCTGGCTGTAAAGACTAATGTCTTCGTTGAAGAGGCACTCGTCGACATCCGAAACGGAACCCCAGAAAGATGTGACAGAGCTCCGCTCATCCCAACGAGAAGCCTCGTGATACTGCAAAGTAATACCAGGACAAGAGCAGAAAGAGTTTGGACTTGAAAGAAAATGTATAATACTTGCAGGTCACGGTATTTGTCATCATTATCGTATAAAATACGAGCCTTACAATAGACTTTTGCTGCTTTTCAAACTTGTTGGACAGAGTTATAGCCATAAAGTGGGAAATGATTATTGTTTGCCAAATGACATTGCCCTAAAATGATTTCTTGTCCATGGTATGAGAAAATATCGTTGATTTCCAGTATATAGTTGCCAATGTGTGTCTGAAGAGCGTCATATCTCAATGACGTGTGGAAACTTACAATTAGAAAAGACAGAAACTTTGTAAAACAAGTGAGAATTGAGGAAGAGAACACATACAGGACATAAATGAGACGGCCCGTCGTAATGCAAACTCACCATACAGACATCTTTGGCACTCAGGACTGTGCCCTGCTTTCCGTTATGGTTGTCACCAGAACCTTAAGAAAAGCAAGGTCAAAACAGAACAGATTTTAGTTTCCTCAAATATGAAAGTGACATTTTCATTCTCATTCGACAATGTTTGGATAAGATTTATTCTTTCTTGAAATATATTTCTATTCTGGAAATTCTTCTATATGAGTTAGTCGAAAATGGTGATTTTAATTTGATCAACCCCCATCAAATGTGCTGAGAAGAGAGATCATAATTCTGCAATAATCTGAACATTTACTGCTCTCATCACAGAATCTATACAAGACCTGGATTATCATGCACGGATGGAAAGTGTGGCATGTTGAGATTGTTTGTGCATGCCAGGAAATACATTACCTGCAGTGACACAACACAATTTGCTGAAAGATCTTGTCAGCGAACTACGGAGTCGAGCCCAAAATCGCCGACCGCGAGATAGCTCGGAAAACGTAGACATTTCGATATCAAGCTAAGAGAACACCATCAAAAGTGTACGAATAGCAAGAGGAATTCACTAGGAATGGACAAGTACTGTAGAATTTCGTTGTTATGTAAACAGAAATACTGCGTGCTTGCATTATTTCGTCACAGATATTCACATGTAGCTACGCCGAGTTTAATACGCGCTGCGCGTTTGCAGTAGAATTGATTATGACGAAACACTGAGTAAGCGCATTTGTAACGTCATCGATATTCTGGTAGGCAGCAAATAATGCAAGCACTGGGTGTCCTTCTCTGAACATAATATCTCGCTGTCATTATGTCATGTCGACCTTTTCATGTCATTTATCAGAAAAGTTGGTGGGTTCCAAGATCACCTGGAATTTCTCTTGCTTATTTGCTACAGTTTGATGAAAATTGATGTGTTAAAGACCTACTATTTCTCTTTAATTTCATTATACATGTAAACCTGTATAAGAGGCAATTTCAACGCGTATGGATATAAAACATAAAGCTTTCTTTACTTCTTATCGACAGAAATATGACGTTATTCACAAAAACGGAAGTATTAATGATCATTCACAGATATCAAGAAAGTATAAATCTGCAACAGCCATAACATTGGTGTATTGGATAGCCTGACTGAGACCCGTTTATCACACAATATTTGTCCATTGCTATCCTTAAGGAGGGTTTATCTTAGGGAACGAGTGTGGAGATCAGGAAAAAGTTTGAAAGTCAATCCTTTTTTCCTTTCTTTTTTCTTTCTTTTTCATTTCCTTTCCGATATTTGAATGAAAGGGCTACACACTGTTTATGACTTCTTTCAATGATATAAGATCCGTGATTTGCTATTATTTGTCTCTGCCCGGCACATGCAATGCCTTTAGTATTAACTTTCTGATCGAGATTTGCTGGAAGAAACCAAATTCTTTGCCTGCCTACATTTCAAACAAGGCAATCGGAACATTAAGGGGCTCTACGTGCTTGATGTACACTGCATGTGTAACTCTGAACTATACATGCAGGCATATCAAAACACGTATCAGTGCTTTTCGAAATTAGCTTAGACAAGGCCTGGAATGTATGTTGGTTGCAAAACTCGTTGCAAATCTCTGAGTCTCAAATGAACCAGAGACGTCTAAAACCCCATTTCGCCCCCTTCATCTGCTATCTTTACCTTATACTTCACTTCACGGTAAACGCATAGAGCACAAGTAAGGGACCAGAGGTACTCAGGAAAGTATCGTTTGAATGATGTCATTTATTTCTGAAAATCAAAGCAATTCAATCTGTGTAGTGCATATCTCCTCATGAATTCGGGACCAAGCCACAGACTGCTTCATTGATCAGCATGTCTACGATATCGATGACGATGCTGTTTGAATAATATTGTCCTGCATATACTCCTTCAACATCGCCGGAAATATCTTCATCCGAGAGCGAGAGGTCGGAGGAGTCACTGTCGAAGTCTGTTAAGTCTGTTACTGTTGTAAACACATCGTCGTCATCGCTTTCAAAGTCCTCGTCTTCTGAAGACGTGCGCAGAAGTTCGGAGAGTTCGCTCGGACTGATGGAGGAAAAATCGTCTTCCTCGTCATCACTGTTGTCACCCTGCCTGTCGTGACTTTTCCGTGCATACTCCTCTTCGTCCAGAAGAGACAAATTCGATATATTACTGAAACTCTGGCTGTAAAGACTAATGTCTTCGTTGAAGAGGCACTCGTCGACATCCGAAACGGAACCCCAGAAAGATGTGACAGAGCTCCGCTCATCCCAACGAGAAGCCTCGTGATACTGCAAAGTAATACCAGGACAAGAGCAGAAAGAGTTTGGACTTGAAAGAAAATGTATAATACTTGCAGGTCACGGTATTTGTCATCATTATCGTATAAAATACGAGCCTTACAATAGACTTTTGCTGCTTTTCAAACTTGTTGGACAGAGTTATAGCCATGAAGTGGGAAATGATTATTGTTTGCCAAATGACATTGCCCTAAAATGATTTCTTGTCCATGGTATGAGAAAATATCGTTGATTTCCAGTATATAGTTGCCAATGTGTGTCTGAAGAGCGTCATATCTCAATGACGTGTGGAAACTTACAATTAGAAAAGACAGAAACTTTGTAAAACAAGTGAGAATTGAGGAAGAGAAAACATACAGGACATAAATGAGACGGCCCGTCGTAATGCAAACTCACCATACAGACATCTTTGGCACTCAGGACTGTGCCCTGCTTTCCGTTATGGTTGTCACCAGAACCTTAAGAAAAGCAAGGTCAAAACAGAACAGATTTTAGTTTCCTCAAATATGAAAGTGACATTTTCATTCTCATTCGACAATGTTTGGATAAGATTTATTCTTTCTTGAAATATATTTCTATTCTGGAAATTCTTCTATATGAGTTAGTCGAAAATGGTGATTTTAATTTGATCAACCCCCATCAAATGTGCTGAGAAGAGAGATCATAATTCTGCAATAATCTGAACATTTACTGCTCTCATCACAGAATCTATACAAGACCTGGATTATCATGCACGGATGGAAAGTGTGGCATGTTGAGATTGTTTGTGCATGCCAGGAAATACATTACCTGCAGTGACACAACACAATTTGCTGAAAGATCTTGTCAGCGAACTACGGAGTCGAGCCCAAAATCGCCGACCGCGAGATAGCTCGGAAAACGTAGACATTTCGATATCAAGCTAAGAGAACACCATCAAAAGTGTACGAATAGCAAGAGGAATTCACTAGGAATGGACAAGTACTGTAGAATTTCGTTGTTATGTAAACAGAAATACTGCGTGCTTGCATTATTTCGTCACAGATATTCACATGTAGCTACGCCGAGTTTAATACGCGCTGCGCGTTTGCAGTAGAATTGATTATGACGAAACACTGAGTAAGCGCATTTGTAACGTCATCGATATTCTGGTAGGCAGCAAATAATGCAAGCACTGGGTGTCCTTCTCTGAACATAATATCTCGCTGTCATTATGTCATGTCGACCTTTTCATGTCATTTATCAGAAAAGTTGGTGGCTTCCAAGATCATCTGGAATTTCTCTTGCTTATTTGCTACAGTTTGATGAAAATTGATGTGTTAAAGACCTACTATTTCTATTTAATTCCATTATACATGTAAACCTGTATAAGAGGCAATTTCAACGCGTCTGGATATAAAACATAAAGCTTTCTTTACTTCTTATCCACAGAAATATGACGTTATTCACAAAAACGGAAATATTAATGATCATTCACAGATATCAAGAAAGTATAAATCTGCAACAGCCATAACATTGGTGTATTGGATAGCCTGACTGAGACCCATTTATCACACAATATTTGTCCATTGCTATCCTTAAGGAGGGTTTATCTTAGGGAACGAGTGTGGAGATCAGGAAAAAGTTTGAAAGTCAATCCTTTTTTCCTTTCTTTTTTCTTTCTTTTTCATTTATTTTCCGATATTTGAATGAAAGGGCTACACACTGTTTATGACTTCTTTCAATGATATAAGATCCGTGATTTGCTATTATTTGTCTCTGCCCGGCACATGCAATGCCTTTAGTATTAACTTTCTGGTCGAGATTTGCTGGAAGAAACCAAATTCTTTGCCTGCCTACATTTCAAACAAGGCAATCAGAACATTAAGGGGCTCTACGTGCTTGATGTACACTGCATGTGTAACTCTGAACTATACATGCAGGCATATCAAAACACGTATCAGTGCTTTTCGAAATTAGCTTAGACAAGGCCTGGAATGTATGTTGGTTGCAAAACTCGTTGCAAATCTCTGAGTCTCAAATGAACCAGAGACGTCTCAACGCCCATTTCGCCCCCTTCATCTGCTATCTTTACCTTATACTTCATTTCACGGTAAACGCATAGAGCACAAGTAAGGGACCAGAGGTACTCAGGAAAGTATCGTTTGAATGATGTCATTTATTTCTGAAAATCATGCCACATGTAAGCAATTCAATCTGTGTAGTGCATATCTCCTCATGAATTCTGGACCAAGCCACAGACTGCTTCATTGATCAGCATGTCTACGATATCGATGACGATGCTGTTTGAATAATATTGTCCTGCATATACTCCTTCAACATCGCCGGAAATATCTTCATCCGAGAGCCAGAGGTCGGAGGAGTCACTGTCGAAGTCTGTTAAGTCTGTTACTGTTGTAAACACATCGTCGTCATCGCTTTCAAAGTCCTCGTCTTCTGAAGACGTGCGCAGAAGTTCGGAGAGTTCGCTCGGACTGATGGAGGAAAAATCGTCTTCCTCGTCATCACTGTTGTCACCCTGCCTGTCGTGACTTTTCCGTGCATACTCCTCTTCGTCGAGAAGAGACAAATTCGATATATTACTGAAACTCTGGCTGTAAAGACTAATGTCTTCGTTGAAGAGGCACTCGTCGACATCCGAAACGGAACCCCAGAAAGATGTGACAGAGCTCCGCTCATCCCAACGAGAAGCCTCGTGATACTGCAAAGTAATACCAGGACAAGAGCAGAAAGAGTTTGGACTTGAAAGAAAATGTATAATACTTGCAGGTCACGGTATTTGTCATCATTATCGTATAAAATACGAGCCTTACAATAGACTTTTGCTGCTTTTCAAACTTGTTGGACAGAGTTATAGCCATGAAGTGGGAAATGATTATTGTTTGCCAAATGACATTGCCCTAAAATGATTTCTTGTCCATGGTATGAGAAAATATCGTTGATTTCCAGTATATAGTTGCCAATGTGTGTCTGAAGAGCGTCATATCTCAATGACGTGTGGAAACTTACAATTAGAAAAGACAGAAACTTTGTAAAACAAGTGAGAATTGAGGAAGAGAAAACATACAGGACATAAATGAGACGGCCCGTCGTAATGCAAACTCACCATACAGACATCTTTGGCACTCAGGACTGTGCCCTGCTTTCCGTTATGGTTGTCACCAGAACCTTAAGAAAAGCAAGGTCAAAACAGAACAGATTTTAGTTTCCTCAAATATGAAAGTGACATTTTCATTCTCATTCGACAATGTTTGGATAAGATTTATTCTTTCTTGAAATATATTTCTATTCTGGAAATTCTTCTATATGAGTTAGTCGAAAATGGTGATTTTAATTTGATCAACCCCCATCAAATGTGCTGAGAAGAGAGATCATAATTCTGCAATAATCTGAACATTTACTGCTCTCATCACAGAATCTATACAAGACCTGGATTATCATGCACGGATGGAAAGTGTGGCATGTTGAGATTGTTTGTGCATGCCAGGAAATACATTACCTGCAATGACACAACACAATTTGCTGAAAGATCTTGTCAGCGAACTACGAGTCGAGCCCAAAATCGCCGACCGCGAGATAGCTCGGAAAACGTAGACATTTCGATATCAAGCTAAGAGAACACCATCAAAAGTGTACGAATAGCAAGAGGAATTCACTAGGAATGGACAAGTACTGTAGAATTTCGTTGTTATGTAAACAGAAATACTGCGTGCTTGCATTATTTCGTCACAGATATTCACATGTAGCTACGCCGAGTTTAATACGCGCTGCGCGTTTGCAGTAGAATTGATTATGACGAAACACTGAGTAAGCGCATTTGTAACGTCATCGATATTCTGGTAGGCAGCAAATAATGCAAGCACTGGGTGTCCTTCTCTGAACATAATATCTCGCTGTCATTATGTCATGTCGACCTTTTCATGTCATTTATCAGAAAAGTTGGTGGGTTCCAATATCACCTGGAATTTCTCTTGCTTATTTGCTACAGTTTGATGAAAATTGATGTGTTAAAGACCTACTATTTCTCTTTAATTCCATTATACATGTAAACCTGTATAAGAGGCAATTTCAACGCGTATGGATATAAAACATAAAGCTTTCTTTACTTCTTATCGACAGAAATATGACGTTATTCACAAAAACGGAAGTATTAATGATCATTCACAGATATCAACAAAGTATAAATCTGCAACAGCCATAACATTGGTGTATTGGATAGCCTGACTGAGACCCATTTATCACACAATATTTGTCCATTGCTATCCTTAAGGAGGGTTTATCTTAGGGAACGAGTGTGGAGATCAGGAAAAAGTTTGAAAGTCAATCCTTTTTTCCTTTCTTTTTTCTTTCTTTTTCATTTCCTTTCCGATATTTGAATGAAAGGGCTACACACTGTTTATGACTTCTTTCAATGATATAAGATCCGTGATTTGCTATTATTTGTCTCTGCCCGGCACATGCAATGCCTTTAGTATTAACTTTCTGATCGAGATTTGCTGGAAGAAACCAAATTCTTTGCCTGCCTACATTTCAAACAAGGCAATCGGAACATTAAGGGGCTCTACGTGCTTGATGTACACTGCATGTGTAACTCTGAACTATACATGCAGGCATATCAAAACACGTATCAGTGCTTTTCGAAATTAGCTTAGACAAGGCCTGGAATGTATGTTGGTTGCAAAACTCGTTGCAAATCTCTGAGTCTCAAATGAACCAGAGACGTCTAAAACCCCATTTCGCCCCCTTCATCTGCTATCTTTACCTTATACTTCACTTCACGGTAAACGCATAGAGCACAAGTAAGGGACCAGAGGTACTCAGGAAAGTATCGTTTGAATGATGTCATTTATTTCTGAAAATCATGCCACATGTAAGCAATTCAATCTGTGTAGTGCATATCTCCTCATGAATTCTGGACCAAGCCACAGACTGCTTCATTGATCAGCATGTCTACGATATCGATGACGATGCTGTTTGAATAATATTGTCCTGCATATACTCCTTCAACATCGCCGGAAATATCTTCATCCGAGAGCGAGAGGTCGGAGGAGTCACTGTCGAAGTCTGTTAAGTCTGTTACTGTTGTAAACACATCGTCGTCATCGCTTTCAAAGTCCTCGTCTTCTGAAGACGTGCGCAGAAGTTCGGAGAGTTCGCTCGGACTGATGGAGGAAAAATCGTCTTCCTCGTCATCACTGTTGTCACCCTGCCTGTCGTGACTTTTCCGTGCATACTCCTCTTCGTCCAGAAGAGACAAATTCGATATATTACTGAAACTCTGGCTGTAAAGACTAATGTCTTCGTTGAAGAGGCACTCGTCGACATCCGAAACGGAACCCCAGAAAGATGTGACAGAGCTCCGCTCATCCCAACGAGAAGCCTCGTGATACTGCAAAGTAATACCAGGACAAGAGCAGAAAGAGTTTTTACTTGAAATAAATGTATAATACTTGCAGGTCACGGTATTTGTCATCATTATCGTATAAAATACGAGCCTTACAATAGACTTTTGCTGCTTTTCAAACTTGTTGGACAGAGTTATAGCCATGAAGTGGGAAATGATTATTGTTTGCCAAATGACATTGCCCTAAAATGATTTCTTGTCCATGGTATGAGAAAATATCGTTGATTTCCAGTATATAGTTGCCAATGTGTGTCTGAAGAGCGTCATATCTCAATGACGTGTGGAAACTTACAATTAGAAAAGACAGAAACTTTGTAAAACAAGTGAGAATTGAGGAAGAGAAAACATACAGGACATAAATGAGACGGCCCGTCGTAATGCAAACTCACCATACAGACATCTTTGGCACTCAGGACTGTGCCCTGCTTTCCGTTATGGTTGTCACCAGAACCTTAAGAAAAGCAAGGTCAAAACAGAACAGATTTTAGTTTCCTCAAATATGAAAGTGACATTTTCATTCTCATTCGACAATGTTTGGATAAGATTTATTCTTTCTTGAAATATATTTCTATTCTGGAAATTCTTCTATATGAGTTAGTCGAAAATGGTGATTTTAATTTGATCAACCCCCATCAAATGTGCTGAGAAGAGAGATCATAATTCTGCAATAATCTGAACATTTACTGCTCTCATCACAGAATCTATACAAGACCTGGATTATCATGCACGGATGGAAAGTGTGGCATGTTGAGATTGTTTGTGCATACCAGGAAATACATTACCTGCAGTGACACAACACAATTTGCTGAAAGATCTTGTCAGCGAACTACGGAGTCCAGCCCAAAATCGCCGACCGCGAGATAGCTCGGAAAACGTAGACATTTCGATATCAAGCTAAGAGAACACCATCAAAAGTGTACGAATAGCAAGAGGAATTCACTAGGAATGGACAAGTACTGTAGAATTTCGTTGTTATGTAAACAGAAATACTGCGTGCTTGCATTATTTCGTCACAGATATTCACATGAAGCTACGCCGAGTTTAATACGCGCTGCGCGTTTGCAGTAGAATTGATTATGACGAAACACTGAGTAAGCGCATTTGTAACGTCATCGATATTCTGGTAGGCAGCAAATAATGCAAGCACTGGGTGTCCTTCTCTGAACATAATATCTCGCTGTCATTATGTCATGTCGACCTTTTCATGTCATTTATCAGAAAAGTTGGTGGCTTCCAAGATCATCTGGAATTTCTCTTGCTTATTTGCTACAGTTTGATGAAAATTGATGTGTTAAAGACCTACTATTTCTCTTTAATTCCATTATACATGTAAACCTGTATAAGAGGCAACTTCAACGCGTATGGATATAAAACATAAAGCTTTCTTTACTTCTTATCCACAGAAATATGACGTTATTCACAAAAACGGAAATATTAATGATCATTCACAGATATCAACAAAGTATAAATCTGCAACAGCCATAACATTGGTGTATTGGATAGCCTGACTGAGACCCATTTATCACACAATGTTTGTCCATTGCTATCCTTAAGGAGGGTTTATTTTAGGGAACGAGTGTGGAGATCAGGAAAAAGTTTGAAAGTCAATCCTTTTTTCCTTTCTTTTTTCTTTCTTTTTCATTTCCTTTCCGATATTTGAATGAAAGGGCTACACACTGTTTATGACTTCTTTCAATGATATAAGATCCGTGATTTGCTATTATTTGTCTCTGCCCGGCACATGCAATGCCTTTAGTATTAACTTTCTGATCGAGATTTGCTGGAAGAAACCAAATTCTTTGCCTGCCTACATTTCAAACAAGGCAATCAGAACATTAAGGGGCTCTACGTGCTTGATGTACACTGCATGTGTAACTCTGAACTATACATGCAGGCATATCAAAACACGTATCAGTGCTTTTCGAAATTAGCTTAGACAAGACCTGGAATGTATGTTGGTTGCAAAACTCGTTGCAAATCTCTGAGTCTCAAATGAACCAGAGACGTCTCAAAGCCCATTTCGCCCCCTTCATCTGCTATCTTTACCTTATACTTCATTTCACGGTAAACGTATAGAGCACAAGTAAGGGACCAGAGGTACTCAGGAAAGTATCGTTTGAATGATGTCATTTATTTCTGAAAATCATGCCACACGTAAGCAATTCAATCTGTGTAGTGCATATCTCCTCATGAATTCTGGACCAAGCCACAGACTGCTTCATTGATCAGCATGTCTACGATATCGATGACGATGCTGTTTGAATAATATTGTCCTGCATATACTCCTTCAACATCGCCGGAAATATCTTCATCCGAGAGCGAGAGGTCGGAGGAGTCACTGTCGAAGTCTGTTAAGTCTGTTACTGTTGTAAACACATCGTCGTCATCGCTTTCAAAGTCCTCGTCTTCTGAAGACGTGCGCAGAAGTTCGGAGAGTTCGCTCGGACTGATGGAGGAAAAATCGTCTTCCTCGTCATCACTGTTGTCACCCTGCCTGTCGTGACTTTTCCGTGCATACTCCTCTTCGTCCAGAAGAGACAAATTCGATATATTACTGAAACTCTGGCTGTAAAGACTAATGTCTTCGTTGAAGAGGCACTCGTCGACATCCGAAACGGAACCCCAGAAAGATGTGACAGAGCTCCGCTCATCCCAACGAGAAGCCTCGTGATACTGCAAAGTAATACCAGGACAAGAGCAGAAAGAGTTTGGACTTGAAAGAAAATGTATAATACTTGCAGGTCACGGTATTTGTCATCATTATCGTATAAAATACGAGCCTTACAATAGACTTTTGCTGCTTTTCAAACTTGTTGGACAGAGTTATAGCCATGAAGTGGGAAATGATTATTGTTTGCCAAATGACATTGCCCTAAAATGATTTCTTGTCCATGGTATGAGAAAATATCGTTGATTTCCAGTATATAGTTGCCAATGTGTGTCTGAAGAGCGTCATATCTCAATGACGTGTGGAAACTTACAATTAGAAAAGACAGAAACTTTGTAAAACAAGTGAGAATTGAGGAAGAGAAAACATACAGGACATAAATGAGACGGCCCGTCGTAATGCAAACTCACCATACAGACATCTTTGGCACTCAGGACTGTGCCCTGCTTTCCGTTATGGTTGTCACCAGAACCTTAAGAAAAGCAAGGTCAAAACAGAACAGATTTTAGTTTCCTCAAATATGAAAGTGACATTTTCATTCTCATTCGACAATGTTTGGATAAGATTTATTCTTTCTTGAAATATATTTCTATTCTGGAAATTCTTCTATATGAGTTAGTCGAAAATGGTGATTTTAATTTGATCAACCCCCATCAAATGTGCTGAGAAGAGAGATCATAATTCTGCAATAATCTGAACATTTACTGCTCTCATCACAGAATCTATACAAGACCTGGATTATCATGCACGGATGGAAAGTGTGGCATGTTGAGATTGTTTGTGCATGCCAGGAAATACATTACCTGCAGTGACACAACACAATTTGCTGAAAGATCTTGTCAGCGAACTACGGAGTCCAGCCCAAAATCGCCGACCGCGAGATAGCTCGGAAAACGTAGACATTTCGATATCAAGCTAAGAGAACACCATCAAAAGTGTACGAATAGCAAGAGGAATTCACTAGGAATGGACAAGTACTGTAGAATTTCGTTGTTATGTAAACAGAAATACTGCGTGCTTGCATTATTTCGTCACAGATATTCACATGTAGCTACGCCGAGTTTAATACGCGCTGCGCGTTTGCAGTAGAATTGATTATGACGAAACACTGAGTAAGCGCATTTGTAACGTCATCGATATTCTGGTAGGCAGCAAATAATGCAAGCACTGGGTGTCCTTCTCTGAACATAATATCTCGCTGTCATTATGTCATGTCGACCTTTTCATGTCATTTATCAGAAAAGTTGGTGGGTTCCAAGATCACCTGGAATTTCTCTTGCTTATTTGCTACAGTTTGATGAAAATTGATGTGTTAAAGACCTACTATTTCTCTTTAATTCCATTATACATGTAAACCTGTATAAGAGGCAATTTCAACGCGTATGGATATAAAACATAAAGCTTTCTTTACTTCTTATCAACAGAAATATGACGTTATTCACAAATATTAATGATCATTCACAGATATCAACAAAGTATAAATCTGCAACAGCCATAACATTGGTGTATTGGATAGCCTGACTGAGACCCATTTATCACACAATATTTGTCCATTGCTATCCTTAAGGAGGGTTTATCTTAGGGAACGAGTGTGGAGATCAGGAAAAAGTTTGAAAGTCAATCCTTTTTTCCTTTCTTTTTTCTTTCTTTTTCATTTCCTTTCCGATATTTGAATGAAAGGGCTACACACTGTTTATGACTTCTTTCAATGATATAAGATCCGTGATTTGCTATTATTTGTCTCTGCCCGGCACATGCAATGCCTTTAGTATTAACTTTCTGATCGAGATTTGCTGGAAGAAACCAAATTCTTTGCCTGCCTACATTTCAAACAAGGCAATCGGAACATTAAGGGGCTCTACGTGCTTGATGTACACTGCATGTGTAACTCTGAACTATACATGCAGGCATATCAAAACACGTATCAGTGCTTTTCGAAATTAGCTTAGACAAGGCCTGGAATGTATGTTGGTTGCAAAACTCGTTGCAAATCTCTGAGTCTCAAATGAACCAGAGACGTCTAAAACCCCATTTCGCCCCCTTCATCTGCTATCTTTACCTTATACTTCACTTCACGGTAAACGCATAGAGCACAAGTAAGGGACCAGAGGTACTCAGGAAAGTATCGTTTGAATGATGTCATTTATTTCTGAAAATCATGCCACATGTAAGCAATTCAATCTGTGTAGTGCATATCTCCTCATGAATTCTGGACCAAGCCACAGACTGCTTCATTGATCAGCATGTCTACGATATCGATGACGATGCTGTTTGAATAATATTGTCCTGCATATACTCCTTCAACATCGCCGGAAATATCTTCATCCGAGAGCGAGAGGTCGGAGGAGTCACTGTCGAAGTCTGTTAAGTCTGTTACTGTTGTAAACACATCGTCGTCATCGCTTTCAAAGTCCTCGTCTTCTGAAGACGTGCGCAGAAGTTCGGAGAGTTCGCTCGGACTGATGGAGGAAAAATCGTCTTCCTCGTCATCACTGTTGTCACCCTGCCTGTCGTGACTTTTCCGTGCATACTCCTCTTCGTCGAGAAGAGACAAATTCGATATATTACTGAAACTCTGGCTGTAAAGACTAATGTCTTCGTTGAAGAGGCACTCGTCGACATACGAAACGGAACCCCAGAAAGATGTGACAGAGCTCCGCTCATCCCAACGAGAAGCCTCGTGATACTGCAAAGTAATACCAGGACAAGAGCAGAAAGAGTTTGGACTTGAAAGAAAATGTATAATACTTGCAGGTCACGGTATTTGTCATCATTATCGTATAAAATACGAGCCTTACAATAGACTTTTGCTGCTTTTCAAACTTGTTGGACAGAGTTATAGCCATGAAGTGGGAAATGATTATTGGTTGCCAAATGACATTGCCCTAAAATGATTTCTTGTCCATGGTATGAGAAAATATCGTTGATTTCCAGTATATAGTTGCCAATGTGTGTCTGAAGAGCGTCATATCTCAATGACGTGTGGAAACTTACAATTAGAAAAGACAGAAACTTTGTAAAACAAGTGAGAATTGAGGAAGAGAAAACATACAGGACATAAATGAGACGGCCCGTCGTAATGCAAACTCACCATACAGACATCTTTGGCACTCAGGACTGTGCCCTGCTTTCCGTTATGGTTGTCACCAGAACCTTAAGAAAAGCAAGGTCAAAACAGAACAGATTTTAGGTTCCTCAAATATGAAAGTGACATTTTCATTCTCATTCGACAATGTTTGGATAAGATTTATTCTTTCTTGAAATATATTTCTATTCTGGAAATTCTTCTATATGAGTTAGTCGAAAATGGTGATTTTAATTTGATCAACCCCCATCAAATGTGCTGAGAAGAGAGATCATAATTCTGCAATAATCTGAACATTTACTGCTCTCATCACAGAATCTATAGAAGACCTGGATTATCATGCACGGATGGAAAGTGTGGCATGTTGAGATTGTTTGTGCATACCAGGAAATACATTACCTGCAGTGACACAAGACAATTTGCTGAAAGATCTTGTCAGCGAACTACGGAGTCCAGCCCAAAATCGCCGACCGCGAGATAGCTCGGAAAACGTAGACATTTCGATATCAAGCTAAGAGAACACCATCAAAAGTGTACGAATAGCAAGAGGAATTCACTAGGAATGGACAAGTACTGTAGAATTTCGTTGTTATGTAAACAGAAATACTGCGTGCTTGCATTATTTCGTCACAGATATTCACATGAAGCTACGCCGAGTTTAATACGCGCTGCGCGTTTGCAGTAGAATTGATTATGACGAAACACTGAGTAAGCGCATTTGTAACGTCATCGATATTCTGGTAGGCAGCAAATAATGCAAGCACTGGGTGTCCTTCTCTGAACATAATATCTCGCTGTCATTATGTCATGTCGACCTTTTCATGTCATTTATCAGAAAAGTTGGTGGCTTCCAAGATCATCTGGAATTTCTCTTGCTTATTTGCTACAGTTTGATGAAAATTGATGTGTTAAAGACCTACTATTTCTCTTTAATTCCATTATACATGTAAACCTGTATAAGAGGCAACTTCAACGCGTATGGATATAAAACATAAAGCTTTCTTTACTTCTTATCCACAGAAATATGACGTTATTCACAAAAACGGAAATATTAATGATCATTCACAGATATCAACAAAGTATAAATCTGCAACAGCCATAACATTGGTGTATTGGATAGCCTGACTGAGACCCATTTATCACACAATGTTTGTCCATTGCTATCCTTAAGGAGGGTTTATTTTAGGGAACGAGTGTGGAGATCAGGAAAAAGTTTGAAAGTCAATCCTTTTTTCCTTTCTTTTTTCTTTCTTTTTCATTTCCTTTCCGATATTTGAATGAAAGGGCTACACACTGTTTATGACTTCTTTCAATGATATAAGATCCGTGATTTGCTATTATTTGTCTCTGCCCGGCACATGCAATGCCTTTAGTATTAACTTTCTGATCGAGATTTGCTGGAAGAAACCAAATTCTTTGCCTGCCTACATTTCAAACAAGGCAATCAGAACATTAAGGGGCTCTACGTGCTTGATGTACACTGCATGTGTAACTCTGAACTATACATGCAGGCATATCAAAACACGTATCAGTGCTTTTCGAAATTAGCTTAGACAAGGCCTGGAATGTATGTTGGTTGCAAAACTCGTTGCAAATCTGTGAGTCTCAAATGAACCAGAGACGTCTCAAAGCCCATTTCGTCCCCTTCATCGGCTATCTTTACCTTATACTTCATTTCACGGTAAACGCATAGAGCACAAGTAAGGGACCAGAGGTACTCAGGAAAGTATCGTTTGAATGATGTCATTTATTTCTGAAAATCATGCCACATGTAAGCAATTCAATCTGTGTAGTGCATATCTCCTCATGAATTCTGGACCAAGCCACAGACTGCTTCATTGATCAGCATGTCTACGATATCGATGACGATGCTGTTTGAATAATATTGTCCTGCATATACTCCTTCAACATCGCCGGAAATATCTTCATCCGAGAGCGAGAGGTCGGAGGAGTCACTGTCGAAGTCTGTTAAGTCTGTTACTGTTGTAAACACATCGTCGTCATCGCTTTCAAAGTCCTCGTCTTCTGAAGACGTGCGCAGAAGTTCGGAGAGTTCGCTCGGACTGATGGAGGAAAAATCGTCTTCCTCGTCATCACTGTTGTCACCCTGCCTGTCGTGACTTTTCCGTGCATACTCCTCTTCGTCCAGAAGAGACAAATTCGATATATTACTGAAACTCTGGCTGTAAAGACTAATGTCTTCGTTGAAGAGGCACTCGTCGACATCCGAAACGGAACCCCAGAAAGATGTGACAGAGCTCCGCTCATCCCAACGAGAAGCCTCGTGATACTGCAAAGTAATACCAGGACAAGAGCAGAAAGAGTTTGGACTTGAAAGAAAATGTATAATACTTGCAGGTCACGGTATTTGTCATCATTATCGTATAAAATACGAGCCTTACAATAGACTTTTGCTGCTTTTCAAACTTGTTGGACAGAGTTATAGCCATAAAGTGGGAAATGATTATTGTTTGCCAAATGACATTGCCCTAAAATGATTTCTTGTCCATGGTATGAGAAAATATCGTTGATTTCCAGTATATAGTTGCCAATGTGTGTCTGAAGAGCGTCATATCTCAATGACGTGTGGAAACTTACAATTAGAAAAGACAGAAACTTTGTAAAACAAGTGAGAATTGAGGAAGAGAACACATACAGGACATAAATGAGACGGCCCGTCGTAATGCAAACTCACCATACAGACATCTTTGGCACTCAGGACTGTGCCCTGCTTTCCGTTATGGTTGTCACCAGAACCTTAAGAAAAGCAAGGTCAAAACAGAACAGATTTTAGTTTCCTCAAATATGAAAGTGACATTTTCATTCTCATTCGACAATGTTTGGATAAGATTTATTCTTTCTTGAAATATATTTCTATTCTGGAAATTCTTCTATATGAGTTAGTCGAAAATGGTGATTTTAATTTGATCAACCCCCATCAAATGTGCTGAGAAGAGAGATCATAATTCTGCAATAATCTGAACATTTACTGCTCTCATCACAGAATCTATACAAGACCTGGATTATCATGCACGGATGGAAAGTGTGGCATGTTGAGATTGTTTGTGCATGCCAGGAAATACATTACCTGCAGTGACACAACACAATTTGCTGAAAGATCTTGTCAGCGAACTACGGAGTCGAGCCCAAAATCGCCGACCGCGAGATAGCTCGGAAAACGTAGACATTTCGATATCAAGCTAAGAGAACACCATCAAAAGTGTACGAATAGCAAGAGGAATTCACTAGGAATGGACAAGTACTGTAGAATTTCGTTGTTATGTAAACAGAAATACTGCGTGCTTGCATTATTTCGTCACAGATATTCACATGTAGCTACGCCGAGTTTAATACGCGCTGCGCGTTTGCAGTAGAATTGATTATGACGAAACACTGAGTAAGCGCATTTGTAACGTCATCGATATTCTGGTAGGCAGCAAATAATGCAAGCACTGGGTGTCCTTCTCTGAACATAATATCTCGCTGTCATTATGTCATGTCGACCTTTTCATGTCATTTATCAGAAAAGTTGGTGGGTTCCAAGATCACCTGGAATTTCTCTTGCTTATTTGCTACAGTTTGATGAAAATTGATGTGTTAAAGACCTACTATTTCTCTTTAATTTCATTATACATGTAAACCTGTATAAGAGGCAATTTCAACGCGTATGGATATAAAACATAAAGCTTTCTTTACTTCTTATCGACAGAAATATGACGTTATTCACAAAAACGGAAGTATTAATGATCATTCACAGATATCAAGAAAGTATAAATCTGCAACAGCCATAACATTGGTGTATTGGATAGCCTGACTGAGACCCGTTTATCACACAATATTTGTCCATTGCTATCCTTAAGGAGGGTTTATCTTAGGGAACGAGTGTGGAGATCAGGAAAAAGTTTGAAAGTCAATCCTTTTTTCCTTTCTTTTTTCTTTCTTTTTCATTTCCTTTCCGATATTTGAATGAAAGGGCTACACACTGTTTATGACTTCTTTCAATGATATAAGATCCGTGATTTGCTATTATTTGTCTCTGCCCGGCACATGCAATGCCTTTAGTATTAACTTTCTGATCGAGATTTGCTGGAAGAAACCAAATTCTTTGCCTGCCTACATTTCAAACAAGGCAATCGGAACATTAAGGGGCTCTACGTGCTTGATGTACACTGCATGTGTAACTCTGAACTATACATGCAGGCATATCAAAACACGTATCAGTGCTTTTCGAAATTAGCTTAGACAAGGCCTGGAATGTATGTTGGTTGCAAAACTCGTTGCAAATCTCTGAGTCTCAAATGAACCAGAGACGTCTAAAACCCCATTTCGCCCCCTTCATCTGCTATCTTTACCTTATACTTCACTTCACGGTAAACGCATAGAGCACAAGTAAGGGACCAGAGGTACTCAGGAAAGTATCGTTTGAATGATGTCATTTATTTCTGAAAATCAAAGCAATTCAATCTGTGTAGTGCATATCTCCTCATGAATTCGGGACCAAGCCACAGACTGCTTCATTGATCAGCATGTCTACGATATCGATGACGATGCTGTTTGAATAATATTGTCCTGCATATACTCCTTCAACATCGCCGGAAATATCTTCATCCGAGAGCGAGAGGTCGGAGGAGTCACTGTCGAAGTCTGTTAAGTCTGTTACTGTTGTAAACACATCGTCGTCATCGCTTTCAAAGTCCTCGTCTTCTGAAGACGTGCGCAGAAGTTCGGAGAGTTCGCTCGGACTGATGGAGGAAAAATCGTCTTCCTCGTCATCACTGTTGTCACCCTGCCTGTCGTGACTTTTCCGTGCATACTCCTCTTCGTCCAGAAGAGACAAATTCGATATATTACTGAAACTCTGGCTGTAAAGACTAATGTCTTCGTTGAAGAGGCACTCGTCGACATCCGAAACGGAACCCCAGAAAGATGTGACAGAGCTCCGCTCATCCCAACGAGAAGCCTCGTGATACTGCAAAGTAATACCAGGACAAGAGCAGAAAGAGTTTGGACTTGAAAGAAAATGTATAATACTTGCAGGTCACGGTATTTGTCATCATTATCGTATAAAATACGAGCCTTACAATAGACTTTTGCTGCTTTTCAAACTTGTTGGACAGAGTTATAGCCATGAAGTGGGAAATGATTATTGTTTGCCAAATGACATTGCCCTAAAATGATTTCTTGTCCATGGTATGAGAAAATATCGTTGATTTCCAGTATATAGTTGCCAATGTGTGTCTGAAGAGCGTCATATCTCAATGACGTGTGGAAACTTACAATTAGAAAAGACAGAAACTTTGTAAAACAAGTGAGAATTGAGGAAGAGAAAACATACAGGACATAAATGAGACGGCCCGTCGTAATGCAAACTCACCATACAGACATCTTTGGCACTCAGGACTGTGCCCTGCTTTCCGTTATGGTTGTCACCAGAACCTTAAGAAAAGCAAGGTCAAAACAGAACAGATTTTAGTTTCCTCAAATATGAAAGTGACATTTTCATTCTCATTCGACAATGTTTGGATAAGATTTATTCTTTCTTGAAATATATTTCTATTCTGGAAATTCTTCTATATGAGTTAGTCGAAAATGGTGATTTTAATTTGATCAACCCCCATCAAATGTGCTGAGAAGAGAGATCATAATTCTGCAATAATCTGAACATTTACTGCTCTCATCACAGAATCTATACAAGACCTGGATTATCATGCACGGATGGAAAGTGTGGCATGTTGAGATTGTTTGTGCATGCCAGGAAATACATTACCTGCAGTGACACAACACAATTTGCTGAAAGATCTTGTCAGCGAACTACGGAGTCGAGCCCAAAATCGCCGACCGCGAGATAGCTCGGAAAACGTAGACATTTCGATATCAAGCTAAGAGAACACCATCAAAAGTGTACGAATAGCAAGAGGAATTCACTAGGAATGGACAAGTACTGTAGAATTTCGTTGTTATGTAAACAGAAATACTGCGTGCTTGCATTATTTCGTCACAGATATTCACATGTAGCTACGCCGAGTTTAATACGCGCTGCGCGTTTGCAGTAGAATTGATTATGACGAAACACTGAGTAAGCGCATTTGTAACGTCATCGATATTCTGGTAGGCAGCAAATAATGCAAGCACTGGGTGTCCTTCTCTGAACATAATATCTCGCTGTCATTATGTCATGTCGACCTTTTCATGTCATTTATCAGAAAAGTTGGTGGCTTCCAAGATCATCTGGAATTTCTCTTGCTTATTTGCTACAGTTTGATGAAAATTGATGTGTTAAAGACCTACTATTTCTATTTAATTCCATTATACATGTAAACCTGTATAAGAGGCAATTTCAACGCGTCTGGATATAAAACATAAAGCTTTCTTTACTTCTTATCCACAGAAATATGACGTTATTCACAAAAACGGAAATATTAATGATCATTCACAGATATCAAGAAAGTATAAATCTGCAACAGCCATAACATTGGTGTATTGGATAGCCTGACTGAGACCCATTTATCACACAATATTTGTCCATTGCTATCCTTAAGGAGGGTTTATCTTAGGGAACGAGTGTGGAGATCAGGAAAAAGTTTGAAAGTCAATCCTTTTTTCCTTTCTTTTTTCTTTCTTTTTCATTTATTTTCCGATATTTGAATGAAAGGGCTACACACTGTTTATGACTTCTTTCAATGATATAAGATCCGTGATTTGCTATTATTTGTCTCTGCCCGGCACATGCAATGCCTTTAGTATTAACTTTCTGGTCGAGATTTGCTGGAAGAAACCAAATTCTTTGCCTGCCTACATTTCAAACAAGGCAATCAGAACATTAAGGGGCTCTACGTGCTTGATGTACACTGCATGTGTAACTCTGAACTATACATGCAGGCATATCAAAACACGTATCAGTGCTTTTCGAAATTAGCTTAGACAAGGCCTGGAATGTATGTTGGTTGCAAAACTCGTTGCAAATCTCTGAGTCTCAAATGAACCAGAGACGTCTCAACGCCCATTTCGCCCCCTTCATCTGCTATCTTTACCTTATACTTCATTTCACGGTAAACGCATAGAGCACAAGTAAGGGACCAGAGGTACTCAGGAAAGTATCGTTTGAATGATGTCATTTATTTCTGAAAATCATGCCACATGTAAGCAATTCAATCTGTGTAGTGCATATCTCCTCATGAATTCTGGACCAAGCCACAGACTGCTTCATTGATCAGCATGTCTACGATATCGATGACGATGCTGTTTGAATAATATTGTCCTGCATATACTCCTTCAACATCGCCGGAAATATCTTCATCCGAGAGCCAGAGGTCGGAGGAGTCACTGTCGAAGTCTGTTAAGTCTGTTACTGTTGTAAACACATCGTCGTCATCGCTTTCAAAGTCCTCGTCTTCTGAAGACGTGCGCAGAAGTTCGGAGAGTTCGCTCGGACTGATGGAGGAAAAATCGTCTTCCTCGTCATCACTGTTGTCACCCTGCCTGTCGTGACTTTTCCGTGCATACTCCTCTTCGTCGAGAAGAGACAAATTCGATATATTACTGAAACTCTGGCTGTAAAGACTAATGTCTTCGTTGAAGAGGCACTCGTCGACATCCGAAACGGAACCCCAGAAAGATGTGACAGAGCTCCGCTCATCACAACGAGAAGCCTCGTGATACTGCAAAGTAATACCAGGACAAGAGCAGAAAGAGTTTGGACTTGAAAGAAAATGTATAATACTTGCAGGTCACGGTATTTGTCATCATTATCGTATAAAATACGAGCCTTACAATAGACTTTTGCTGCTTTTCAAACTTGTTGGACAGAGTTATAGCCATGAAGTGGGAAATGATTATTGTTTGCCAAATGACATTGCCCTAAAATGATTTCTTGTCCATGGTATGAGAAAATATCGTTGATTTCCAGTATATAGTTGCCAATGTGTGTCTGAAGAGCGTCATATCTCAATGACGTGTGGAAACTTACAATTAGAAAAGACAGAAACTTTGTAAAACAAGTGAGAATTGAGGAAGAGAAAACATACAGGACATAAATGAGACGGCCCGTCGTAATGCAAACTCACCATACAGACATCTTTGGCACTCAGGACTGTGCCCTGCTTTCCGTTATGGTTGTCACCAGAACCTTAAGAAAAGCAAGGTCAAAACAGAACAGATTTTAGTTTCCTCAAATATGAAAGTGACATTTTCATTCTCATTCGACAATGTTTGGATAAGATTTATTCTTTCTTGAAATATATTTCTATTCTGGAAATTCTTCTATATGAGTTAGTCGAAAATGGTGATTTTAATTTGATCAACCCCCATCAAATGTGCTGAGAAGAGAGATCATAATTCTGCAATAATCTGAACATTTACTGCTCTCATCACAGAATCTATACAAGACCTGGATTATCATGCACGGATGGAAAGTGTGGCATGTTGAGATTGTTTGTGCATGCCAGGAAATACATTACCTGCAATGACACAACACAATTTGCTGAAAGATCTTGTCAGCGAACTACGAGTCGAGCCCAAAATCGCCGACCGCGAGATAGCTCGGAAAACGTAGACATTTCGATATCAAGCTAAGAGAACACCATCAAAAGTGTACGAATAGCAAGAGGAATTCACTAGGAATGGACAAGTACTGTAGAATTTCGTTGTTATGTAAACAGAAATACTGCGTGCTTGCATTATTTCGTCACAGATATTCACATGTAGCTACGCCGAGTTTAATACGCGCTGCGCGTTTGCAGTAGAATTGATTATGACGAAACACTGAGTAAGCGCATTTGTAACGTCATCGATATTCTGGTAGGCAGCAAATAATGCAAGCACTGGGTGTCCTTCTCTGAACATAATATCTCGCTGTCATTATGTCATGTCGACCTTTTCATGTCATTTATCAGAAAAGTTGGTGGGTTCCAATATCACCTGGAATTTCTCTTGCTTATTTGCTACAGTTTGATGAAAATTGATGTGTTAAAGACCTACTATTTCTCTTTAATTCCATTATACATGTAAACCTGTATAAGAGGCAATTTCAACGCGTATGGATATAAAACATAAAGCTTTCTTTACTTCTTATCGACAGAAATATGACGTTATTCACAAAAACGGAAGTATTAATGATCATTCACAGATATCAACAAAGTATAAATCTGCAACAGCCATAACATTGGTGTATTGGATAGCCTGACTGAGACCCATTTATCACACAATATTTGTCCATTGCTATCCTTAAGGAGGGTTTATCTTAGGGAACGAGTGTGGAGATCAGGAAAAAGTTTGAAAGTCAATCCTTTTTTCCTTTCTTTTTTCTTTCTTTTTCATTTCCTTTCCGATATTTGAATGAAAGGGCTACACACTGTTTATGACTTCTTTCAATGATATAAGATCCGTGATTTGCTATTATTTGTCTCTGCCCGGCACATGCAATGCCTTTAGTATTAACTTTCTGATCGAGATTTGCTGGAAGAAACCAAATTCTTTGCCTGCCTACATTTCAAACAAGGCAATCGGAACATTAAGGGGCTCTACGTGCTTGATGTACACTGCATGTGTAACTCTGAACTATACATGCAGGCATATCAAAACACGTATCAGTGCTTTTCGAAATTAGCTTAGACAAGGCCTGGAATGTATGTTGGTTGCAAAACTCGTTGCAAATCTCTGAGTCTCAAATGAACCAGAGACGTCTAAAACCCCATTTCGCCCCCTTCATCTGCTATCTTTACCTTATACTTCACTTCACGGTAAACGCATAGAGCACAAGTAAGGGACCAGAGGTACTCAGGAAAGTATCGTTTGAATGATGTCATTTATTTCTGAAAATCATGCCACATGTAAGCAATTCAATCTGTGTAGTGCATATCTCCTCATGAATTCTGGACCAAGCCACAGACTGCTTCATTGATCAGCATGTCTACGATATCGATGACGATGCTGTTTGAATAATATTGTCCTGCATATACTCCTTCAACATCGCCGGAAATATCTTCATCCGAGAGCGAGAGGTCGGAGGAGTCACTGTCGAAGTCTGTTAAGTCTGTTACTGTTGTAAACACATCGTCGTCATCGCTTTCAAAGTCCTCGTCTTCTGAAGACGTGCGCAGAAGTTCGGAGAGTTCGCTCGGACTGATGGAGGAAAAATCGTCTTCCTCGTCATCACTGTTGTCACCCTGCCTGTCGTGACTTTTCCGTGCATACTCCTCTTCGTCGAGAAGAGACAAATTCGATATATTACTGAAACTCTGGCTGTAAAGACTAATGTCTTCGTTGAAGAGGCACTCGTCGACATCCGAAACGGAACCCCAGAAAGATGTGACAGAGCTCCGCTCATCCCAACGAGAAGCCTCGTGATACTGCAAAGTAATACCAGGACAAGAGCAGAAAGAGTTTGGACTTGAAAGAAAATGTATAATACTTGCAGGTCACGGTATTTGTCATCATTATCGTATAAAATACGAGCCTTACAATAGACTTTTGCTGCTTTTCAAACTTGTTGGACAGAGTTATAGCCATGAAGTGGGAAATGATTATTGTTTGCCAAATGACATTGCCCTAAAATGATTTCTTGTCCATGGTATGAGAAAATATCGTTGATTTCCAGTATATAGTTGCCAATGTGTGTCTGAAGAGCGTCATATCTCAATGACGTGTGGAAACTTACAATTAGAAAAGACAGAAACTTTGTAAAACAAGTGAGAATTGAGGAAGAGAAAACATACAGGACATAAATGAGACGGCCCGTCGTAATGCAAACTCACCATACAGACATCTTTGGCACTCAGGACTGTGCCCTGCTTTCCGTTATGGTTGTCACCAGAACCTTAAGAAAAGCAAGGTCAAAACAGAACAGATTTTAGTTTCCTCAAATATGAAAGTGACATTTTCATTCTCATTCGACAATGTTTGGATAAGATTTATTCTTTCTTGAAATATATTTCTATTCTGGAAATTCTTCTATATGAGTTAGTCGAAAATGGTGATTTTAATTTGATCAACCCCCATCAAATGTGCTGAGAAGAGAGATCATAATTCTGCAATAATCTGAACATTTACTGCTCTCATCACAGAATCTATACAAGACCTGGATTATCATGCACGGATGGAAAGTGTGGCATGTTGAGATTGTTTGTGCATGCCAGGAAATACATTACCTGCAGTGACACAACACAATTTGCTGAAAGATCTTGTCAGCGAACTACGAGTCGAGCCCAAAATCGCCGACCGCGAGATAGCTCGGAAAACGTAGACATTTCGATATCAAGCTAAGAGAACACCATCAAAAGTGTACGAATAGCAAGAGGAATTCACTAGGAATGGACAAGTACTGTAGAATTTCGTTGTTATGTAAACAGAAATACTGCGTGCTTGCATTATTTCGTCACAGATATTCACATGTAGCTACGCCGAGTTTAATACGCGCTGCGCGTTTGCAGTAGAATTGATTATGACGAAACACTGAGTAAGCGCATTTGTAACGTCATCGATATTCTGGTAGGCAGCAAATAATGCAAGCACTGGGTGTCCTTCTCTGAACATAATATCTCGCTGTCATTATGTCATGTCGACCTTTTCATGTCATTTATCAGAAAAGTTGGTGGGTTCCAATATCACCTGGAATTTCTCTTGCTTATTTGCTACAGTTTGATGAAAATTGATGTGTTAAAGACCTACTATTTCTCTTTAATTCCATTATACATGTAAACCTGTATAAGAGGCAATTTCAACGCGTATGGATATAAAACATAAAGCTTTCTTTACTTCTTATCGACAGAAATATGACGTTATTCACAAAAACGGAAGTATTAATGATCATTCACAGATATCAACAAAGTATAAATCTGCAACAGCCATAACATTGGTGTATTGGATAGCCTGACTGAGACCCATTTATCACACAATATTTGTCCATTGCTATCCTTAAGGAGGGTTTATCTTAGGGAACGAGTGTGGAGATCAGGAAAAAGTTTGAAAGTCAATCCTTTTTTCCTTTCTTTTTTCTTTCTTTTTCATTTCCTTTCCGATATTTGAATGAAAGGGCTACACACTGTTTATGACTTCTTTCAATGATATAAGATCCGTGATTTGCTATTATTTGTCTCTGCCCGGCACATGCAATGCCTTTAGTATTAACTTTCTGATCGAGATTTGCTGGAAGAAACCAAATTCTTTGCCTGCCTACATTTCAAACAAGGCAATCGGAACATTAAGGGGCTCTACGTGCTTGATGTACACTGCATGTGTAACTCTGAACTATACATGCAGGCATATCAAAACACGTATCAGTGCTTTTCGAAATTAGCTTAGACAAGGCCTGGAATGTATGTTGGTTGCAAAACTCGTTGCAAATCTCTGAGTCTCAAATGAACCAGAGACGTCTAAAACCCCATTTCGCCCCCTTCATCTGCTATCTTTACCTTATACTTCACTTCACGGTAAACGCATAGAGCACAAGTAAGGGACCAGAGGTACTCAGGAAAGTATCGTTTGAATGATGTCATTTATTTCTGAAAATCATGCCACATGTAAGCAATTCAATCTGTGTAGTGCATATCTCCTCATGAATTCTGGACCAAGCCACAGACTGCTTCATTGATCAGCATGTCTACGATATCGATGACGATGCTGTTTGAATAATATTGTCCTGCATATACTCCTTCAACATCGCCGGAAATATCTTCATCCGAGAGCGAGAGGTCGGAGGAGTCACTGTCGAAGTCTGTTAAGTCTGTTACTGTTGTAAACACATCGTCGTCATCGCTTTCAAAGTCCTCGTCTTCTGAAGACGTGCGCAGAAGTTCGGAGAGTTCGCTCGGACTGATGGAGGAAAAATCGTCTTCCTCGTCATCACTGTTGTCACCCTGCCTGTCGTGACTTTTCCGTGCATACTCCTCTTCGTCGAGAAGAGACAAATTCGATATATTACTGAAACTCTGGCTGTAAAGACTAATGTCTTCGTTGAAGAGGCACTCGTCGACATCCGAAACGGAACCCCAGAAAGATGTGACAGAGCTCCGCTCATCCCAACGAGAAGCCTCGTGATACTGCAAAGTAATACCAGGACAAGAGCAGAAAGAGTTTGGACTTGAAAGAAAATGTATAATACTTGCAGGTCACGGTATTTGTCATCATTATCGTATAAAATACGAGCCTTACAATAGACTTTTGCTGCTTTTCAAACTTGTTGGACAGAGTTATAGCCATGAAGTGGGAAATGATTATTGTTTGCCAAATGACATTGCCCTAAAATGATTTCTTGTCCATGGTATGAGAAAATATCGTTGATTTCCAGTATATAGTTGCCAATGTGTGTCTGAAGAGCGTCATATCTCAAGGACGTGTGGAAACTTACAATTAGAAAAGAGAGAAACTTTGTAAAACAAGTGAGAATTGAGGAAGAGAAAACATACAGGACATAAATGAGACGGTCCGTCGTAATGCAAACTCACCATACAGACATCTTTGGCACTCAGGACTGTGCCCTGCTTTCCGTTATGGTTGTCACCAGAACCTTATGAAAAGCAAGGTCAAAACAGAACAGATTTTAGTTTCCTCAAATATGAAAGTGACATTTTCATTCTCATTCGACAATGTTTGGATAAGATTTATTCTTTCTTGAAATATATTTCTATTCTGGAAATTCTTCTATATGAGTTAGTCGAAAATGGTGATTTTAATTTGATCAACCCCCATCAAATGTGCTGAAAAGAGAGATCATAATTCTGCAATAATCTGAACATTTACTGCTCTCATCACAGAATCTATAGAAGGCCTGGATTATCATGCACGGATGGAAAGTGTGGCATGTTGAGATTGTTTGTGCATGCCAGGAAATACATTACCTGCAGTGACACAACACAATTTGCTGAAAGATCTTGTCAGCGAACTACGGAGTCGAGCCCAAAATCGCCGACCGCGAGACAGCTCGGAAAACGTAGACATTTCGATATCAAGCTAAGAGAACACCATCAAAAGTGTACGAATAGCAAGAGGAATTCACTAGGAATGGACAAGTACTGTAGAATTTCGTTGTTATGTAAACAGAAATACTGCGTGCTTGCATTGTTTCGTCACAGATATTCACACGTAGCTAAGCCGAGTTTAATACGCGCTGCGCGTTTGAAGTAGAATTGATTATGACGAAACACTGTGTAAGCGCATTTGTAACGTCATCGATATTCTGGTAGGCAGCAAATAATGCAAGCACTGGGTGTCCTTCTCTGAACATAATATCTCGCTGTCATTATGTCATGTCGACCTTTTCATGTCATTTATCAGAAAAGTTGGTGGCTTCCAAGATCATCTGGAATTTCTCTTGCTTATTTGCTACAGTTTGATGAAAATTGATGTGTTAAAGACCTACTATTTCTCTTTAATTCCATTATACATGTAAACCTGTATAAGAGGCAATTTCAACGCGTATGGATATAAAACATAAAGCTTTCTTTACTTCTTATCCACAGAAATATGACGTTATTCACAAAAACGGAAGTATTAATGATCATTCACAGATATCAAGAAAGTATAAATCTCCAACAGCCATAACATTGGTGTATTGGATAGCCTGACTGAGACCCATTTATCACACAATGTTTGTCCATTGCTATCCTCAAGGAGGGTTTATTTTAGGGAACGAGTGTGGAGATCAGAAAAAAGTTTGAAAGTCAATCCTTTTTTCCTTTCTTTTTTCTTTCTTTTTCATTTCCTTTCCGATATTTGAATGAAAGGGCTACACACTGTTTATGACTTCTTTCAATGATATAAGATCCGTGATTTGCTATTATTTGTCTCTGCCCGGCACATGCAATGCCTTTAGTATTAACTTTCTGGTCGAGATTTGCTGGAAGAAACCAAATTCTTTGCCTACCTACATTTCAAACAAGGCAATCAGAACATTAAGGGGCTCTACGTGCTTGATGTTCACTGCATGTGTAACTCTGAACTATACATGCAGGCATATCAAAACACGTATCAGTGCTTTTCGAAATTAGCTTAGACAAGGCCTGGAGTGTATGTTGGTTGCAAAACTCGTTGCAAATCTCTGAGTCTCAAATGAACCAGAGACGTCTAAAACCCCATTTCGCCCCCTTCATCTGGTATCTTTACCTTATACTTCACTTCACGGTAAACGCATAGAGCACAAGTAAGGGACCAGAGGTACTCAGGAAAGTATCGTTTGAATGATGTGATTTATTTCTGAAAATCATGCCACATGTAAGCAATTCAATCTGTGTAGTGCATATCTCCTCATGAATTCTGGACCAAGCCACAGACTGCTTCATTGATCAGCATGTCTACGATATCGATGACGATGCTGTTTGAATAATATTGTCCTGCATATACTCCTTCAACATCGCCGGAAATATCTTCATCCGAGAGCGAGAGGTCGGAGGAGTCAATGTCGAAGTCTGTTAAGTCTGTTACTGTTGTAAACACATCGTCGTCATCGCTTTCAAAGTCCTCGTCTTCTGAAGACGTGCGCAGAAGTTCGGAGAGTTCGCTCGGACTGATGGAGGAAAAATCGTCTTCCTCGTCATCACTGTTGTCACCCTGCCTGTCGTGACTTTTCCGAGCATACTCCTCTTCGTCGAGAAGAGACAAATTCGATATATTACTGAAACTCTGGCTGTAAAGACTAATGTCTTCGTTGAAGAGGCACTCGTCGACATCCGAAACGGAACCCCAGAAAGATGTGACAGAGCTCCGCTCATCCCAACGAGAAGCCCCGTGATACTGCAAAGTAATACCAGGACAAGAGCAGAAAGAGTTTGGACTTGAAAGAAAATGTATAATACTTGCAGGTCACGGTATTTGTCATCATTATCGTATAAAATACGAGCCTTACAATAGACTTTTGCTGCTTTTCAAACTTGTTGGACAGAGTTATAGCCATGAAGTGGGAAATGATTATTGTTTGCCAAATGACATTGCCCTAAAATGATTTCTTGTCCATGGTATGAGAAAATATCGTTGATTTCCAGTATATAGTTGCCAATGTGTGTCTGAAGAGCGTCATATCTCAATGACGTGTGGAAACTTACAATTAGAAAAGACAGAAACTTTGTAAAACAAGTGAGAATTGAGGAAGAGAAAACATACAGGACATAAATGAGACGGCCCGTCGTAATGCAAACTCACCATACACACATCTTTGGCACTCAGGACTGTGCCCTGCTTTCCGTTATGGTTGTCACCAGAACCTTAAGAAAAGCAAGGTCAAAACAGAACAGATTTTAGTTTCCTCAAATATGAAAGTGACATTTTCATTCTCATTCGACAATGTTTGGATAAGATTTATTCTTTCCTTAAATATATTTCTATTCTGGAAATTCTTCTATATGAGTTAGTCGAAAATGGTGATTTTAATTTGATCAACCCCCATCAAATGTGCTGAGAAGAGAGATCATAATTCTGCAATAATCTGAACATTTACTGCTCTCATCACAGAATCTATACAAGACCTGGATTATCATGCACGGATGGAAAGTGTGGCATGTTGAGATTGTTTGTGCATGCCAGGAAATACATTACCTGCAGTGACACAACACAATTTGCTGAAAGATCTTGTCAGCGAACTACGGAGTCGAGCCCAAAATCGCCGACCGCGAGATAGCTCGGAAAACGTAGACATTTCGATATCAAGCTAAGAGAACACCATCAAAAGTGTACGAATAGCAAGAGGAATTCACTAGGAATGGACAAGTACTGTAGAATTTCGTTGTTCTGTAAACAGAAATACTGCGTGCTTGCATTATTTCGTCACAGATATTCACATGTAGCTACGCCGAGTTTAATACGCGCTGCGCGTTTGCAGTAGAATTGATTATGACGAAACACTGAGTAAGCGCATTTGTAACGTCATCGATATTCTGGTAGGCAGCAAATAATGCAAGCACTGGGTGTCCTTCTCTGAACATAATATCTCGCTGTCATTATGTCATGTCGACCTTTTCATGTCATTTATCAGAAAAGTTGGTGGGTTCCAAGATCATCTGGAATTTCTCTTGCTTATTTGCTACAGTTTGATGAAAATTGATCTGTTAAAGACCTACTATTTCTCTTTAATTCCATTATACATGTAAACGTGTATAAGAGGCAATTTCAACGCGTATGGATATAAAACATAAAGCTTTCTTTACTTCTTATCCACAGAAATATGACGTTATTCACAAAAACGGAAGTATTAATGATCATTCACAGATATCAAGAAAGTATAAATCTCCAACAGCCATAACATTGGTGTATTGGATAGCCTGACTGAGACCCATTTATCACACAATATTTGTCCATTGCTATCCTTAAGGAGGGTTTATTTTAGGGAACGAGTGTGGAGATCAGGAAAAAGATTGAAAGTCAATCCTTTTTTCCTTTCTTTTTTCTTTCTTTTTCATTTCCTTTCCGATATTTGAATGAAAGGGCTACACACTGTTTATGACTTCTTTCAATGATATAAGATCCGTGATTTGCTATTATTTGTCTCTGCCCGGCACATGCAATGCCTTTAGTATTAACTTTCTTGTCGAGATTTGCTGGAAGAAACCAAATTCTTTGCCTGCCTACATTTCAAACAAGGCAATCAGAACATTAAGGGGCTCTACGTGCTTGATGGACTCTGCATGTGTAACTCTGAACTATACATGCAGGCATATCAAAACACGTATCAGTGCTTTTCGAAATTAGCTTAGACAAAGCCTGGAATGTATGTTGGTTGCAAAACTCGTTGCAAATCTCTGAGTCTCAAATGAACCAGAGAAGTCTAAAACCCCATTTCGCCCCCTTCATCTGCTATCTTTACCTTATACTTCACTTCACGGTAAACGCATAGAGCACAAGTAAGGGACCAGAGGTACTCAGGAAAGTATCGTTTGAATGATGTGATTTATTTCTGAAAATCATGCCACATGTAAGCAATTCAATCTGTGTAGTGCATATCTCCTCATGAATTCTGGACCAAGCCACAGACTGCTTCATTGATCAGCATGTCTACGATATCGATGACGATGCTGTTTGAATAATATTGTCCTGCATATACTCCTTCAACATCGCCGGAAATATCTTCATCCGAGAGCGAGAGGTCGGAGGAGTCACTGTCGAAGTCTGGTAAGTCTGTTACTGTTGTAAACACATCGTCGTCATCGCTTTCAAAGTCCTCGTCTTCTGAAGACGTGCGCAGAAGTTCGGAGAGTTCGCTCGGACTGATGGAGGAAAAATCGTCTTCCTCGTCATCACTGTTGTCACCCTGCCTGTCGTGACTTTTCCGTGCATACTCCTCTTCGTCGAGAAGAGACAAATTCGATATATTACTGAAACTCTGGCTGTAAAGACTAATGTCTTCGTTGAAGAGGCACTCGTCGACATCCGAAACGGAACCCCAGAAAGATGTGACAGAGCTCCGCTCATCCCAACGAGAAGCCTCGTGATACTGCAAAGTAATACCAGGACAAGAGCAGAAAGAGTTTGGACTTGAAAGAATCTTTATAATACTTGCAAGTCACGGTATTTGTCATCATTATCGTATAAAATACGAGCCTTACAATAGACTTTTGCTGCTTTTCAAACTTGTTGGACAGAGTTATAGCCATGAAGTGGGAAATGATTATTGTTTGCCAAATGACATTGCCCTAAAATGATTTCTTGTCCATGGTATGAGAAAATATCGTTGATTTCCAGTATATAGTTGCCAATGTGTGTCTGAAGAGCGTCATATCTCAAGGACGTGTGGAAACTTACAATTAGAAAAGACAGAAACTTTGTAAAACAAGTGAGAATTGAGGAAGAGAAAACATACAGGACATAAATGAGACGGCCCGTCGTAATGCAAACTCACCATACAGACATCTTTGGCACTCAGGACTGTGCCCTGCTTTCCGTTATGGTTGTCACCAGAACCTTAAGAAAAGCAAGGTCAAAACAGAACAGATTTTAGTTTCCTCAAATATGAAAGTGACATTTTCATTCTCATTCGACAATGTTTGGATAAGATTTATTCTTTCTTGAAATATATTTCTATTCTGGAAATTCTTCTATATGAGTTAGTCGAAAATGGTGATTTTAATTTGATCAACCCCCATCAAATGTGCTGAGAAGAGAGATCATAATTCTGCAATAATCTGAACATTTACTGCTCTCATCACAGAATCTATACAAGACCTGGATTATCATGCACGGATGGAAAGTGTGGCATGTTGAGATTGTTTGTGCATGCCGGGAAATACATTACCTGCAGTGACACAACACAATTTGCTGAAAGATCTTGTCAGCGAACTACGGAGTCGAGCCCAAAATCGCCGACCGCGAGATAGTTCGGAAAACGTAGACATTTCGATATCAAGCTAAGAGAACACCATCAAAAGTGTACGAATAGCAAGAGGAATTCACTAGGAATGGACAAGTACTGTAGAATTTCGTTGTTATGTAAACAGAAATACTGCGTGCTTGCATTATTTCGTCACAGATATTCACATGTAGCTACGCCGAGTTTAATACGCGCTGCGCGTTTGCAGTAGAATTGATTATGACGAAACACTGAGTAAGCGCATTTGTAACGTCATCGATATTCTGGTAGGCAGCAAATAATGCAAGCACTGGGTGTCCTTCTCTGAACATAATATCTCGCTGTCATTATGTCATGTCGACCTTTTCATGTCATTTATCAGAAAAGTTGGTGGCTTCCAAGATCATCTGGAATTTCTCTTGCTTATTTGCTACAGTTTGATGAAAATTGATGTGTTAAAGACCTACTATTTCTCTTTAATTCCATTATACATGTAAACCTGTATAAGAGGCAATTTCAACGCGTCTGGATATAAAACATAAAGCTTTCTTTACTTCTTATCCACAGAAATATGACGTTATTCACAAAAACGGAAATATTAATGATCATTCACAGATATCAACAAAGTATAAATCTGCAACAGCCATAACATTGGTGTATTGGATAGCCTGACTGAGACCCATTTATCACACAATGTTTGTCCATTGCTATCCTCAAGGAGGGTTTATTTTAGGGAACGAGTGTGGAGATCAGGGAAAAGTTTGAAAGTCAATCCTTTTTTCCTTTCTTTTTTCTTTCTTTTTCATTTCCTTTCCGATATTTGAATGAAAGGGCTACACACTGTTTATGACTTCTTTCAATGATATAAGATCCGTGATTTGCTATTATTTGTCTCTGCCCGGCACATGCAATGCCTTTAGTATTAACTTTCTGGTCGAGATTTGCTGGAAGAAACCAAATTCTTTGCCTGCCTACATTTCAAACAAGGCAATCAGAACATTAAGGGGCTCTACGTGCTTGATGTTCACTGCATGTGTAACTCTGAACTATACATGCAGGCATATCAAAACACGTATCAGTGCTTTTCGAAATTAGCTTAGACAAGGCCTGGAGTGTATGTTGGTTGCAAAACTCGTTGCAAATCTCTGAGTCTCAAATGAACCAGAGACGTCTAAAACCCCATTTCGCCCCCTTCATCTGGTATCTTTACCTTATACTTCACTTCACGGTAAACGCATAGAGCACAAGTAAGGGACCAGAGGTACTCAGGAAAGTATCGTTTGAATGATGTGATTTATTTCTGAAAATCATGCCACATGTAAGCAATTCAATCTGTGTAGTGCATATCTCCTCATGAATTCTGGACCAAGCCACAGACTGCTTCATTGATCAGCATGTCTACGATATCGATGACGATGCTGTTTGAATAATATTGTCCTGCATATACTCCTTCAACATCGCCGGAAATATCTTCATCCGAGAGCGAGAGGTCGGAGGAGTCACTGTCGAAGTCTGTTAAGTCTGTTACTGTTGTAAACACATCGTCGTCATCGCTTTCAAAGTCCTCGTCTTCTGAAGACGTGCGCAGAAGTTCGGAGAGTTCGCTCGGACTGATGGAGGAAAAATCGTCTTCCTCGTCATCACTGTTGTCACCCTGCCTGTCGTGACTTTTCCGAGCATACTCCTCTTCGTCGAGAAGAGACAAATTCGATATATTACTGAAACTCTGGCTGTAAAGACTAATGTCTTCGTTGAAGAGGCACTCGTCGACATCCGAAACGGAACCCCAGAAAGATGTGACAGAGCTCCGCTCATCCAACGAGAAGCCTCGTGATACTGCAAAGTAATACCAGGACAAGAGCAGAAAGAGTTTGGACTTGAAAGAAAATGTATAATACTTGCAGGTCACGGTATTTGTCATCATTATCGTATAAATTCGAGCCTTACAATAGACTTTTGCTGCTTTTCAAACTTGTTGGACAGAGTATAGCCATGAAGTGGGAAATGATTATTATTTGCCAAATGACATTGCCCTAAAATGATTTCTTGTCCATGGTATGAGAAATATCGTTGATTTCCAGTATATAGTTGCCAATGTGTGTCTGAAGAGCGTCATATCTCAAGGACGTGTGGAAACTTACAATTAGAAAAGACAGAAACTTTGTAAAACAAGTGAGAATTGAGGAAGAGAAAACATACAGGACATAAATGAGACGGTCCGTCGTAATGCAAACTCACCATACAGACATCTTTGGCACTCAGGACTGTGCCCTGCTTTCCGTTATGGTTGTCACCAGAACCTTAAGAAAAGGCTAGGTCAAAACAGAACAGATTTTAGTTTCCTCAAATATGAAAGTGACATTTTCATTCTCATTCGACAATGTTTGGATAAGATTTATTCTTTCTTGAAATATATTTCTATTCTGGAAATTCTTCTATATGAGTTAGTCGAAAATGGTGATTTTAATTTGATCAACCCCCGTCAAATGTGCTAGAGAAGAGAGATCATAATTCTGCAATAATCTGAACATTTACTGCTCTCATCACAGAATCTATACAAGACCTGGATTATCATGCACGGATGGAAAGTGTGGCATGTTGAGATTGTTTGTGCATGCCGGGAAATACATTACCTGCAGTGACACAACACAATTTGCTGAAAGATCTTGTCAGCGAACTACGGAGTCGAGCCCAAAATCGCCGACCGCGAGACAGCTCGGAAAACGTAGACATTTCGATATCAAGCTAAGAGAACACCATCAAAAGTGTACGAATAGCAAGAGGAATTCACTAGGAATGGACAAGTACTGTAGAATTTCGTTGTTATGTAAACAGAAATACTGCGTGCTTGCATTGTTTCGTCACAGATATTCACACGTAGCTGCTAAGCCGAGTTTAATACGCGCTGCGCGTTTGCAGTAGAATTGATTATGACGAAGCACTGTGTAAGCGCATTTGTAACGTCATCGATATTCTGGTAGGCAGCAAATAATGCAAGCACTGGGTGTCCTTCTCTGAACATAATATCTCGCTGTCATTATGTCATGTCGACCTTTTCATGTCATTTATCAGAAAAGTTGGTGGGTTCCAAGATCATCTGGAATTTCTCTTGCTTATTTGCTACAGTTTGATGAAAATTGATCTGTTAAAGACCTACTATTTCTCTTTAATTCCATTATACATGTAAACGTGTATAAGAGGCAATTTCAACGCGTATGGATATAAAACATAAAGCTTTCTTTACTTCTTATCCACAGAAATATGACGTTATTCACAAAAACGGAAGTATTAATGATCATTCACAGATATCAAGAAAGTATAAATCTCCAACAGCCATAACATTGGTGTATTTGGATAGCCTGACTGAGACCCATTTATCACACAATATTTGTCCATTGCTATCCTTAAGGAGGGTTTATTTTAGGGAACGAGTGTGGAGATCAGGAAAAAGATTGAAAGTCAATCCTTTTTTCCTTTCTTTTTTCTTTCTTTTTCATTTCCTTTCCGATATTTGAATGAAAGGGCTACACACTGTTTATGACTTCTTTCAATGATATAAGATCCGTGATTTGCTATTATTTGTCTCTGCCCGGCACATGCAATGCCTTTAGTATTAACTTTCTTGTCGAGATTTGCTGGAAGAAACCAAATTCTTTGCCTGCCTACATTTCAAACAAGGCAATCAGAACATTAAGGGGCTCTACGTGCTTGATGGACTCTGCATGTGTAACTCTGAACTATACATGCAGGCATATCAAAACACGTATCAGTGCTTTTCGAAATTAGCTTAGACAAAGCCTGGAATGTATGTTGGTTGCAAAACTCGTTGCAAATCTCTGAGTCTCAAATGAACCAGAGAAGTCTAAAACCCCATTTCGCCCCCTTCATCTGCTATCTTTACCTTATACTTCACTTCACGGTAAACGGCATAGAGCACAAGTAAGGGACCAGAGGTACTCAGGAAAGTATCGTTTGAATGATGTGATTTATTTCTGAAAATCATGCCACATGTAAGCAATTCAATCTGTGTAGTGCATATCTCCTCATGAATTCTGGACCAAGCCACAGACTGCTTCATTGATCAGCATGTCTACGATATCGATGACGATGCTGTTTGAATAATATTGTCCTGCATATACTCCTTCAACATCGCCGGAAATATCTTCATCCGAGAGCGAGAGGTCGGAGGAGTCACTGTCGAAGTCTGGTAAGTCTGTTACTGTTGTAAACACATCGTCGTCATCGCTTTCAAAGTCCTCGTCTTCTGAAGACGTGCGCAGAAGTTCGGAGAGTTCGCTCGGACTGATGGAGGAAAAATCGTCCTTCCTCGTCATCACTGTTGTCACCCCTGCCTGTCGTGACTTTTCCGTGCATACTCCTCTTCGTCGAGAAGAGACAAATTCGATATATTACTGAAACTCTGGCTGTAAAGACTAATGTCTTCGTTGAAGAGGCACTCGTCGACATCCGAAACGGAACCCCAGAAAGATGTGACAGAGCTCCGCTCATCCCAACGAGAAGCCTCGTGATACTGCAAAGTAATACCAGGACAAGAGCAGAAAGAGTTTGGACTTGAAAGAATCTTTATAATACTTGCAAGTCACGGTATTTGTCATCATTATCGTATAAAATACGAGCCTTACAATAGACTTTTGCTGCTTTTCAAACTTGTTGGACAGAGTTATAGCCATGAAGTGGGAAATGATTATTGTTTGCCAAATGACATTGCCCTAAAATGATTTCTTGTCCATGGTATGAGAAAATATCGTTGATTTCCAGTATATAGTTGCCCAATGTGTGTCTGAAGAGCGTCATATCTCAAGGACGTGTGGAAACTTACAATTAGAAAAGACAGAAACTTTGTAAAACAAGTGAGAATTGAGGAAGAGAAAACATACAGGACATAAATGAGACGGCCCGTCGTAATGCAAACTCACCATACAGACATCATTGGCACTCAGGACTGTGCCCTGCTTTCCGTTATGGTTGTCACCAGAACCTTAAGAAAAGCAAGGTCAAAACAGAACAGATTTTAGTTTCCTCAAATATGAAAGTGACATTTTCATTCTCCATTCGACAATGTTTGGATAAGATTTATTCTTTCTTGAAAATATATTTCTATTCTGGAAATTCTTCTATATGAGTTAGTCGAAAATGGTGATTTTAATTTGATCAACCCCCATCAAATGTGCTGAGAAGAGAGATCATAATTCTGCAATAATCTGAACATTTACTGCTCTCATCACAGAATCTATACAAGACCTGGATTATCATGCACGGATGGAAAGTGTGGCATGTTGAGATTGTTTGTGCATGCCGGGAAATACATTACCTGCAGTGACACAACACAATTTGCTGAAAGATCTTGTCAGCGAACTACGGAGTCGAGCCCAAAATCGCCGACCGCGAGATAGCTCGGAAAAACGTAGACATTTCGATATCAAGCTAAGAGAACACCATCAAAAGTGTACGAATAGCAAGAGGAATTCACTAGGAATGGACAAGTACTGTAGAATTTCGTTGTTATGTAAACAGAAATACTGCGTGCTTGCATTGTTTCGTCACAGATATTCACATGTAGCTAAGCCGAGTTTAATACGCGCTGCGCGTTTGAAGTAGAATTGATTATGACGAAACACTGAGTAAGCGCATTTGTAACGTCATCGATATTCTGGTAGGCAGCAAATAATGCAAGCACTGGGTGTCCTTCTCTGAACATAATATCTCGCTGTCATTATGTCATGTCGACCTTTTCATGTCATTTATCAGAAAAGTTGGTGGCTTCCAAGATCATCTGGAATTTCTCTTGCTTATTTGCTACAGTTTGATGAAAATTGATGTGTTAAAGACCTACTATTTCTCTTTAATTCCATTATACATGTAAACCTGTATAAGAGGCAATTTCAACGCGTCTGGATATAAAACATAAAGCTTTCTTTACTTCTTATCCACAGAAATATGACGTTATTCACAAAAACGGAAATATTAATGATCATTCACAGATATCAACAAAGTATAAATCTGCAACAGCCATAACATTGGTGTATTGGATAGCCTGACTGAGACCCATTTATCACACAATGTTTGTCCATTGCTATCCTCAAGGAGGGTTTATTTTAGGGAACGAGTGTGGAGATCAGGAAAAAGTTTGAAAGTCAATCCTTTTTTCCTTTCTTTTTTCTTTCTTTTTCATTTCCTTTCCGATATTTGAATGAAAGGGCTACACACTGTTTATGACTTCTTTCAATGATATAAGATCCGTGATTTGCTATTATTTGTCTCTGCCCGGCACATGCAATGCCTTTAGTATTAACTTTCTGGTCGAGATTTGCTGGAAGAAACCAAATTCTTTGCCTGCCTACATTTCAAACAAGGCAATCAGAACATTAAGGGGCTCTACGTGCTTGATGTTCACTGCATGTGTAACTCTGAACTATACATGCAGGCATATCAAAACACGTATCAGTGCTTTTCGAAATTAGCTTAGACAAGGCCTGGAGTGTATGTTGGTTGCAAAACTCGTTGCAAATCTCTGAGTCTCAAATGAACCAGAGACGTCTAAAACCCCATTTCGCCCCCTTCATCTGGTATCTTTACCTTATACTTCACTTCACGGTAAACGCATAGAGCACAAGTAAGGGACCAGAGGTACTCAGGAAAGTATCGTTTGAATGATGTGATTTATTTCTGAAAATCATGCCACATGTAAGCAATTCAATCTGTGTAGTGCATATCTCCTCATGAATTCTGGACCAAGCCACAGACTGCTTCATTGATCAGCATGTCTACGATATCGATGACGATGCTGTTTGAATAATATTGTCCTGCATATACTCCTTCAACATCGCCGGAAATATCTTCATCCGAGAGCGAGAGGTCGGAGGAGTCACTGTCGAAGTCTGTTAAGTCTGTTACTGTTGTAAACACATCGTCGTCATCGCTTTCAAAGTCCTCGTCTTCTGAAGACGTGCGCAGAAGTTCGGAGAGTTCGCTCGGACTGATGGAGGAAAAATCGTCTTCCTCGTCATCACTGTTGTCACCCTGCCTGTCGTGACTTTTCCGAGCATACTCCTCTTCGTCGAGAAGAGACAAATTCGATATATTACTGAAACTCTGGCTGTAAAGACTAATGTCTTCGTTGAAGAGGCACTCGTCGACATCCGAAACGGAACCCCAGAAAGATGTGACAGAGCTCCGCTCATCCCAACGAGAAGCCTCGTGATACTGCAAAGTAATACCAGGACAAGAGCAGAAAGAGTTTGGACTTGAAAGAAAATGTATAATACTTGCAGGTCACGGTATTTGTCATCATTATCGTATAAAATACGAGCCTTACAATAGACTTTTGCTGCTTTTCAAACTTGTTGGACAGAGTATAGCCATGAAGTGGGAAATGATTATTATTTGCCAAATGACATTGCCCTAAAATGATTTCTTGTCCATGGTATGAGAAAATATCGTTGATTTCCAGTATATAGTTGCCAATGTGTGTCTGAAGAGCGTCATATCTCAAGGACGTGTGGAAACTTACAATTAGAAAAGACAGAAACTTTGTAAAACAAGTGAGAATTGAGGAAGAGAAAACATACAGGACATAAATGAGACGGTCCGTCGTAATGCAAACTCACCATACAGACATCTTTGGCACTCAGGACTGTGCCCTGCTTTCCGTTATGGTTGTCACCAGAACCTTAAGAAAAGCAAGGTCAAAACAGAACAGATTTTAGTTTCCTCAAATATGAAAGTGACATTTTCATTTTCATTCGACAATGTTTGGATAAGATTTATTCTTTCTTGAAATATATTTCTATTCTGGAAATTCTTCTATATGAGTTAGTCGAAAATGGTGATTTTAATTTGATCAACCCCCGTCAAATGTGCTGAGAAGAGAGATCATAATTCTGCAATAATCTGAACATTTACTGCTCTCATCACAGAATCTATACAAGACCTGGATTATCATGCACGGATGGAAAGTGTGGCATGTTGAGATTGTTTGTGCATGCCGGGAAATACATTACCTGCAGTGACACAACACAATTTGCTGAAAGATCTTGTCAGCGAACTACGGAGTCGAGCCCAAAATCGCCGACCGCGAGACAGCTCGGAAAACGTAGACATTTCGATATCAAGCTAAGAGAACACCATCAAAAGTGTACGAATAGCAAGAGGAATTCACTAGGAATGGACAAGTACTGTAGAATTTCGTTGTTATGTAAACAGAAATACTGCGTGCTTGCATTGTTTCGTCACAGATATTCACACGTAGCTGCTAAGCCGAGTTTAATACGCGCTGCGCGTTTGCAGTAGAATTGATTATGACGAAGCACTGTGTAAGCGCATTTGTAACGTCATCGATATTCTGGTAGGCAGCAAATAATGCAAGCACTGGGTGTCCTTCTCTGAACATAATATCTCGCTGTCATTATGTCATGTCGACCTTTTCATGTCATTTATCAGAAAAGTTGGTGGGTTCCAAGATCATCTGGAATTTCTCTTGCTTATTTGCTACAGTTTGATGAAAATTGATCTGTTAAAGACCTACTATTTCTCTTTAATTCCATTATACATGTAAACGTGTATAAGAGGCAATTTCAACGCGTATGGATATAAAACATAAAGCTTTCTTTACTTCTTATCCACAGAAATATGACGTTATTCACAAAAACGGAAGTATTAATGATCATTCACAGATATCAAGAAAGTATAAATCTCCAACAGCCATAACATTGGTGTATTGGATAGCCTGACTGAGACCCATTTATCACACAATATTTGTCCATTGCTATCCTTAAGGAGGGTTTATTTTAGGGAACGAGTGTGGAGATCAGGAAAAAGATTGAAAGTCAATCCTTTTTTCCTTTCTTTTTTCTTTCTTTTTCATTTCCTTTCCGATATTTGAATGAAAGGGCTACACACTGTTTATGACTTCTTTCAATGATATAAGATCCGTGATTTGCTATTATTTGTCTCTGCCCGGCACATGCAATGCCTTTAGTATTAACTTTCTTGTCGAGATTTGCTGGAAGAAACCAAATTCTTTGCCTGCCTACATTTCAAACAAGGCAATCAGAACATTAAGGGGCTCTACGTGCTTGATGGACTCTGCATGTGTAACTCTGAACTATACATGCAGGCATATCAAAACACGTATCAGTGCTTTTCGAAATTAGCTTAGACAAAGCCTGGAATGTATGTTGGTTGCAAAACTCGTTGCAAATCTCTGAGTCTCAAATGAACCAGAGAAGTCTAAAACCCCATTTCGCCCCCTTCATCTGCTATCTTTACCTTATACTTCACTTCACGGTAAACGCATAGAGCACAAGTAAGGGACCAGAGGTACTCAGGAAAGTATCGTTTGAATGATGTGATTTATTTCTGAAAATCATGCCACATGTAAGCAATTCAATCTGTGTAGTGCATATCTCCTCATGAATTCTGGACCAAGCCACAGACTGCTTCATTGATCAGCATGTCTACGATATCGATGACGATGCTGTTTGAATAATATTGTCCTGCATATACTCCTTCAACATCGCCGGAAATATCTTCATCCGAGAGCGAGAGGTCGGAGGAGTCACTGTCGAAGTCTGGTAAGTCTGTTACTGTTGTAAACACATCGTCGTCATCGCTTTCAAAGTCCTCGTCTTCTGAAGACGTGCGCAGAAGTTCGGAGAGTTCGCTCGGACTGATGGAGGAAAAATCGTCTTCCTCGTCATCACTGTTGTCACCCTGCCTGTCGTGACTTTTCCGTGCATACTCCTCTTCGTCGAGAAGAGACAAATTCGATATATTACTGAAACTCTGGCTGTAAAGACTAATGTCTTCGTTGAAGAGGCACTCGTCGACATCCGAAACGGAACCCCAGAAAGATGTGACAGAGCTCCGCTCATCCCAACGAGAAGCCTCGTGATACTGCAAAGTAATACCAGGACAAGAGCAGAAAGAGTTTGGACTTGAAAGAATCTTTATAATACTTGCAAGTCACGGTATTTGTCATCATTATCGTATAAAATACGAGCCTTACAATAGACTTTTGCTGCTTTTCAAACTTGTTGGACAGAGTTATAGCCATGAAGTGGGAAATGATTATTGTTTGCCAAATGACATTGCCCTAAAATGATTTCTTGTCCATGGTATGAGAAAATATCGTTGATTTCCAGTATATAGTTGCCAATGTGTGTCTGAAGAGCGTCATATCTCAAGGACGTGTGGAAACTTACAATTAGAAAAGACAGAAACTTTGTAAAACAAGTGAGAATTGAGGAAGAGAAAACATACAGGACATAAATGAGACGGCCCGTCGTAATGCAAACTCACCATACAGACATCTTTGGCACTCAGGACTGTGCCCTGCTTTCCGTTATGGTTGTCACCAGAACCTTAAGAAAAGCAAGGTCAAAACAGAACAGATTTTAGTTTCCTCAAATATGAAAGTGACATTTTCATTCTCATTCGACAATGTTTGGATAAGATTTATTCTTTCTTGAAATATATTTCTATTCTGGAAATTCTTCTATATGAGTTAGTCGAAAATGGTGATTTTAATTTGATCAACCCCCATCAAATGTGCTGAGAAGAGAGATCATAATTCTGCAATAATCTGAACATTTACTGCTCTCATCACAGAATCTATACAAGACCTGGATTATCATGCACGGATGGAAAGTGTGGCATGTTGAGATTGTTTGTGCATGCCGGGAAATACATTACCTGCAGTGACACAACACAATTTGCTGAAAGATCTTGTCAGCGAACTACGGAGTCGAGCCCAAAATCGCCGACCGCGAGATAGCTCGGAAAACGTAGACATTTCGATATCAAGCTAAGAGAACACCATCAAAAGTGTACGAATAGCAAGAGGAATTCACTAGGAATGGACAAGTACTGTAGAATTTCGTTGTTATGTAAACAGAAATACTGCGTGCTTGCATTATTTCGTCACAGATATTCACATGTAGCTACGCCGAGTTTAATACGCGCTGCGCGTTTGCAGTAGAATTGATTATGACGAAACACTGAGTAAGCGCATTTGTAACGTCATCGATATTCTGGTAGGCAGCAAATAATGCAAGCACTGGGTGTCCTTCTCTGAACATAATATCTCGCTGTCATTATGTCATGTCGACCTTTTCATGTCATTTATCAGAAAAGTTGGTGGCTTCCAAGATCATCTGGAATTTCTCTTGCTTATTTGCTACAGTTTGATGAAAATTGATGTGTTAAAGACCTACTATTTCTCTTTAATTCCATTATACATGTAAACCTGTATAAGAGGCAATTTCAACGCGTCTGGATATAAAACATAAAGCTTTCTTTACTTCTTATCCACAGAAATATGACGTTATTCACAAAAACGGAAATATTAATGATCATTCACAGATATCAACAAAGTATAAATCTGCAACAGCCATAACATTGGTGTATTGGATAGCCTGACTGAGACCCATTTATCACACAATGTTTGTCCATTGCTATCCTCAAGGAGGGTTTATTTTAGGGAACGAGTGTGGAGATCAGGGAAAAGTTTGAAAGTCAATCCTTTTTTCCTTTCTTTTTTCTTTCTTTTTCATTTCCTTTCCGATATTTGAATGAAAGGGCTACACACTGTTTATGACTTCTTTCAATGATATAAGATCCGTGATTTGCTATTATTTGTCTCTGCCCGGCACATGCAATGCCTTTAGTATTAACTTTCTGGTCGAGATTTGCTGGAAGAAACCAAATTCTTTGCCTGCCTACATTTCAAACAAGGCAATCAGAACATTAAGGGGCTCTACGTGCTTGATGTTCACTGCATGTGTAACTCTGAACTATACATGCAGGCATATCAAAACACGTATCAGTGCTTTTCGAAATTAGCTTAGACAAGGCCTGGAGTGTATGTTGGTTGCAAAACTCGTTGCAAATCTCTGAGTCTCAAATGAACCAGAGACGTCTAAAACCCCATTTCGCCCCCTTCATCTGGTATCTTTACCTTATACTTCACTTCACGGTAAACGCATAGAGCACAAGTAAGGGACCAGAGGTACTCAGGAAAGTATCGTTTGAATGATGTGATTTATTTCTGAAAATCATGCCACATGTAAGCAATTCAATCTGTGTAGTGCATATCTCCTCATGAATTCTGGACCAAGCCACAGACTGCTTCATTGATCAGCATGTCTACGATATCGATGACGATGCTGTTTGAATAATATTGTCCTGCATATACTCCTTCAACATCGCCGGAAATATCTTCATCCGAGAGCGAGAGGTCGGAGGAGTCACTGTCGAAGTCTGTTAAGTCTGTTACTGTTGTAAACACATCGTCGTCATCGCTTTCAAAGTCCTCGTCTTCTGAAGACGTGCGCAGAAGTTCGGAGAGTTCGCTCGGACTGATGGAGGAAAAATCGTCTTCCTCGTCATCACTGTTGTCACCCTGCCTGTCGTGACTTTTCCGAGCATACTCCTCTTCGTCGAGAAGAGACAAATTCGATATATTACTGAAACTCTGGCTGTAAAGACTAATGTCTTCGTTGAAGAGGCACTCGTCGACATCCGAAACGGAACCCCAGAAAGATGTGACAGAGCTCCGCTCATCCCAACGAGAAGCCTCGTGATACTGCAAAGTAATACCAGGACAAGAGCAGAAAGAGTTTGGACTTGAAAGAAAATGTATAATACTTGCAGGTCACGGTATTTGTCATCATTATCGTATAAAATACGAGCCTTACAATAGACTTTTGCTGCTTTTCAAACTTGTTGGACAGAGTATAGCCATGAAGTGGGAAATGATTATTATTTGCCAAATGACATTGCCCTAAAATGATTTCTTGTCCATGGTATGAGAAAATATCGTTGATTTCCAGTATATAGTTGCCAATGTGTGTCTGAAGAGCGTCATATCTCAAGGACGTGTGGAAACTTACAATTAGAAAAGACAGAAACTTTGTAAAACAAGTGAGAATTGAGGAAGAGAAAACATACAGGACATAAATGAGACGGTCCGTCGTAATGCAAACTCACCATACAGACATCTTTGGCACTCAGGACTGTGCCCTGCTTTCCGTTATGGTTGTCACCAGAACCTTAAGAAAAGCAAGGTCAAAACAGAACAGATTTTAGTTTCCTCAAATATGAAAGTGACATTTTCATTCTCATTCGACAATGTTTGGATAAGATTTATTCTTTCTTGAAATATATTTCTATTCTGGAAATTCTTCTATATGAGTTAGTCGAAAATGGTGATTTTAATTTGATCAACCCCCGTCAAATGTGCTGAGAAGAGAGATCATAATTCTGCAATAATCTGAACATTTACTGCTCTCATCACAGAATCTATACAAGACCTGGATTATCATGCACGGATGGAAAGTGTGGCATGTTGAGATTGTTTGTGCATGCCGGGAAATACATTACCTGCAGTGACACAACACAATTTGCTGAAAGATCTTGTCAGCGAACTACGGAGTCGAGCCCAAAATCGCCGACCGCGAGACAGCTCGGAAAACGTAGACATTTCGATATCAAGCTAAGAGAACACCATCAAAAGTGTACGAATAGCAAGAGGAATTCACTAGGAATGGACAAGTACTGTAGAATTTCGTTGTTATGTAAACAGAAATACTGCGTGCTTGCATTGTTTCGTCACAGATATTCACACGTAGCTGCTAAGCCGAGTTTAATACGCGCTGCGCGTTTGCAGTAGAATTGATTATGACGAAGCACTGTGTAAGCGCATTTGTAACGTCATCGATATTCTGGTAGGCAGCAAATAATGCAAGCACTGGGTGTCCTTCTCTGAACATAATATCTCGCTGTCATTATGTCATGTCGACCTTTTCATGTCATTTATCAGAAAAGTTGGTGGGTTCCAAGATCATCTGGAATTTCTCTTGCTTATTTGCTACAGTTTGATGAAAATTGATCTGTTAAAGACCTACTATTTCTCTTTAATTCCATTATACATGTAAACGTGTATAAGAGGCAATTTCAACGCGTATGGATATAAAACATAAAGCTTTCTTTACTTCTTATCCACAGAAATATGACGTTATTCACAAAAACGGAAGTATTAATGATCATTCACAGATATCAAGAAAGTATAAATCTCCAACAGCCATAACATTGGTGTATTGGATAGCCTGACTGAGACCCATTTATCACACAATATTTGTCCATTGCTATCCTTAAGGAGGGTTTATTTTAGGGAACGAGTGTGGAGATCAGGAAAAAGATTGAAAGTCAATCCTTTTTTCCTTTCTTTTTTCTTTCTTTTTCATTTCCTTTCCGATATTTGAATGAAAGGGCTACACACTGTTTATGACTTCTTTCAATGATATAAGATCCGTGATTTGCTATTATTTGTCTCTGCCCGGCACATGCAATGCCTTTAGTATTAACTTTCTTGTCGAGATTTGCTGGAAGAAACCAAATTCTTTGCCTGCCTACATTTCAAACAAGGCAATCAGAACATTAAGGGGCTCTACGTGCTTGATGGACTCTGCATGTGTAACTCTGAACTATACATGCAGGCATATCAAAACACGTATCAGTGCTTTTCGAAATTAGCTTAGACAAAGCCTGGAATGTATGTTGGTTGCAAAACTCGTTGCAAATCTCTGAGTCTCAAATGAACCAGAGAAGTCTAAAACCCCATTTCGCCCCCTTCATCTGCTATCTTTACCTTATACTTCACTTCACGGTAAACGCATAGAGCACAAGTAAGGGACCAGAGGTACTCAGGAAAGTATCGTTTGAATGATGTGATTTATTTCTGAAAATCATGCCACATGTAAGCAATTCAATCTGTGTAGTGCATATCTCCTCATGAATTCTGGACCAAGCCACAGACTGCTTCATTGATCAGCATGTCTACGATATCGATGACGATGCTGTTTGAATAATATTGTCCTGCATATACTCCTTCAACATCGCCGGAAATATCTTCATCCGAGAGCGAGAGGTCGGAGGAGTCACTGTCGAAGTCTGGTAAGTCTGTTACTGTTGTAAACACATCGTCGTCATCGCTTTCAAAGTCCTCGTCTTCTGAAGACGTGCGCAGAAGTTCGGAGAGTTCGCTCGGACTGATGGAGGAAAAATCGTCTTCCTCGTCATCACTGTTGTCACCCTGCCTGTCGTGACTTTTCCGTGCATACTCCTCTTCGTCGAGAAGAGACAAATTCGATATATTACTGAAACTCTGGCTGTAAAGACTAATGTCTTCGTTGAAGAGGCACTCGTCGACATCCGAAACGGAACCCCAGAAAGATGTGACAGAGCTCCGCTCATCCCAACGAGAAGCCTCGTGATACTGCAAAGTAATACCAGGACAAGAGCAGAAAGAGTTTGGACTTGAAAGAATCTTTATAATACTTGCAAGTCACGGTATTTGTCATCATTATCGTATAAAATACGAGCCTTACAATAGACTTTTGCTGCTTTTCAAACTTGTTGGACAGAGTTATAGCCATGAAGTGGGAAATGATTATTGTTTGCCAAATGACATTGCCCTAAAATGATTTCTTGTCCATGGTATGAGAAAATATCGTTGATTTCCAGTATATAGTTGCCAATGTGTGTCTGAAGAGCGTCATATCTCAAGGACGTGTGGAAACTTACAATTAGAAAAGACAGAAACTTTGTAAAACAAGTGAGAATTGAGGAAGAGAAAACATACAGGACATAAATGAGACGGCCCGTCGTAATGCAAACTCACCATACAGACATCTTTGGCACTCAGGACTGTGCCCTGCTTTCCGTTATGGTTGTCACCAGAACCTTAAGAAAAGCAAGGTCAAAACAGAACAGATTTTAGTTTCCTCAAATATGAAAGTGACATTTTCATTCTCATTCGACAATGTTTGGATAAGATTTATTCTTTCTTGAAATATATTTCTATTCTGGAAATTCTTCTATATGAGTTAGTCGAAAATGGTGATTTTAATTTGATCAACCCCCATCAAATGTGCTGAGAAGAGAGATCATAATTCTGCAATAATCTGAACATTTACTGCTCTCATCACAGAATCTATACAAGACCTGGATTATCATGCACGGATGGAAAGTGTGGCATGTTGAGATTGTTTGTGCATGCCGGGAAATACATTACCTGCAGTGACACAACACAATTTGCTGAAAGATCTTGTCAGCGAACTACGGAGTCGAGCCCAAAATCGCCGACCGCGAGATAGCTCGGAAAACGTAGACATTTCGATATCAAGCTAAGAGAACACCATCAAAAGTGTACGAATAGCAAGAGGAATTCACTAGGAATGGACAAGTACTGTAGAATTTCGTTGTTATGTAAACAGAAATACTGCGTGCTTGCATTATTTCGTCACAGATATTCACATGTAGCTACGCCGAGTTTAATACGCGCTGCGCGTTTGCAGTAGAATTGATTATGACGAAACACTGAGTAAGCGCATTTGTAACGTCATCGATATTCTGGTAGGCAGCAAATAATGCAAGCACTGGGTGTCCTTCTCTGAACATAATATCTCGCTGTCATTATGTCATGTCGACCTTTTCATGTCATTTATCAGAAAAGTTGGTGGCTTCCAAGATCATCTGGAATTTCTCTTGCTTATTTGCTACAGTTTGATGAAAATTGATGTGTTAAAGACCTACTATTTCTCTTTAATTCCATTATACATGTAAACCTGTATAAGAGGCAATTTCAACGCGTCTGGATATAAAACATAAAGCTTTCTTTACTTCTTATCCACAGAAATATGACGTTATTCACAAAAACGGAAATATTAATGATCATTCACAGATATCAACAAAGTATAAATCTGCAACAGCCATAACATTGGTGTATTGGATAGCCTGACTGAGACCCATTTATCACACAATGTTTGTCCATTGCTATCCTCAAGGAGGGTTTATTTTAGGGAACGAGTGTGGAGATCAGGGAAAAGTTTGAAAGTCAATCCTTTTTTCCTTTCTTTTTTCTTTCTTTTTCATTTCCTTTCCGATATTTGAATGAAAGGGCTACACACTGTTTATGACTTCTTTCAATGATATAAGATCCGTGATTTGCTATTATTTGTCTCTGCCCGGCACATGCAATGCCTTTAGTATTAACTTTCTGGTCGAGATTTGCTGGAAGAAACCAAATTCTTTGCCTGCCTACATTTCAAACAAGGCAATCAGAACATTAAGGGGCTCTACGTGCTTGATGTTCACTGCATGTGTAACTCTGAACTATACATGCAGGCATATCAAAACACGTATCAGTGCTTTTCGAAATTAGCTTAGACAAGGCCTGGAGTGTATGTTGGTTGCAAAACTCGTTGCAAATCTCTGAGTCTCAAATGAACCAGAGACGTCTAAAACCCCATTTCGCCCCCTTCATCTGGTATCTTTACCTTATACTTCACTTCACGGTAAACGCATAGAGCACAAGTAAGGGACCAGAGGTACTCAGGAAAGTATCGTTTGAATGATGTGATTTATTTCTGAAAATCATGCCACATGTAAGCAATTCAATCTGTGTAGTGCATATCTCCTCATGAATTCTGGACCAAGCCACAGACTGCTTCATTGATCAGCATGTCTACGATATCGATGACGATGCTGTTTGAATAATATTGTCCTGCATATACTCCTTCAACATCGCCGGAAATATCTTCATCCGAGAGCGAGAGGTCGGAGGAGTCACTGTCGAAGTCTGTTAAGTCTGTTACTGTTGTAAACACATCGTCGTCATCGCTTTCAAAGTCCTCGTCTTCTGAAGACGTGCGCAGAAGTTCGGAGAGTTCGCTCGGACTGATGGAGGAAAAATCGTCTTCCTCGTCATCACTGTTGTCACCCTGCCTGTCGTGACTTTTCCGAGCATACTCCTCTTCGTCGAGAAGAGACAAATTCGATATATTACTGAAACTCTGGCTGTAAAGACTAATGTCTTCGTTGAAGAGGCACTCGTCGACATCCGAAACGGAACCCCAGAAAGATGTGACAGAGCTCCGCTCATCCCAACGAGAAGCCTCGTGATACTGCAAAGTAATACCAGGACAAGAGCAGAAAGAGTTTGGACTTGAAAGAAAATGTATAATACTTGCAGGTCACGGTATTTGTCATCATTATCGTATAAAATACGAGCCTTACAATAGACTTTTGCTGCTTTTCAAACTTGTTGGACAGAGTATAGCCATGAAGTGGGAAATGATTATTATTTGCCAAATGACATTGCCCTAAAATGATTTCTTGTCCATGGTATGAGAAAATATCGTTGATTTCCAGTATATAGTTGCCAATGTGTGTCTGAAGAGCGTCATATCTCAAGGACGTGTGGAAACTTACAATTAGAAAAGACAGAAACTTTGTAAAACAAGTGAGAATTGAGGAAGAGAAAACATACAGGACATAAATGAGACGGTCCGTCGTAATGCAAACTCACCATACAGACATCTTTGGCACTCAGGACTGTGCCCTGCTTTCCGTTATGGTTGTCACCAGAACCTTAAGAAAAGCAAGGTCAAAACAGAACAGATTTTAGTTTCCTCAAATATGAAAGTGACATTTTCATTCTCATTCGACAATGTTTGGATAAGATTTATTCTTTCTTGAAATATATTTCTATTCTGGAAATTCTTCTATATGAGTTAGTCGAAAATGGTGATTTTAATTTGATCAACCCCCGTCAAATGTGCTGAGAAGAGAGATCATAATTCTGCAATAATCTGAACATTTACTGCTCTCATCACAGAATCTATACAAGACCTGGATTATCATGCACGGATGGAAAGTGTGGCATGTTGAGATTGTTTGTGCATGCCGGGAAATACATTACCTGCAGTGACACAACACAATTTGCTGAAAGATCTTGTCAGCGAACTACGGAGTCGAGCCCAAAATCGCCGACCGCGAGACAGCTCGGAAAACGTAGACATTTCGATATCAAGCTAAGAGAACACCATCAAAAGTGTACGAATAGCAAGAGGAATTCACTAGGAATGGACAAGTACTGTAGAATTTCGTTGTTATGTAAACAGAAATACTGCGTGCTTGCATTGTTTCGTCACAGATATTCACACGTAGCTGCTAAGCCGAGTTTAATACGCGCTGCGCGTTTGCAGTAGAATTGATTATGACGAAGCACTGTGTAAGCGCATTTGTAACGTCATCGATATTCTGGTAGGCAGCAAATAATGCAAGCACTGGGTGTCCTTCTCTGAACATAATATCTCGCTGTCATTATGTCATGTCGACCTTTTCATGTCATTTATCAGAAAAGTTGGTGGGTTCCAAGATCATCTGGAATTTCTCTTGCTTATTTGCTACAGTTTGATGAAAATTGATCTGTTAAAGACCTACTATTTCTCTTTAATTCCATTATACATGTAAACGTGTATAAGAGGCAATTTCAACGCGTATGGATATAAAACATAAAGCTTTCTTTACTTCTTATCCACAGAAATATGACGTTATTCACAAAAACGGAAGTATTAATGATCATTCACAGATATCAAGAAAGTATAAATCTCCAACAGCCATAACATTGGTGTATTGGATAGCCTGACTGAGACCCATTTATCACACAATATTTGTCCATTGCTATCCTTAAGGAGGGTTTATTTTAGGGAACGAGTGTGGAGATCAGGAAAAAGATTGAAAGTCAATCCTTTTTTCCTTTCTTTTTTCTTTCTTTTTCATTTCCTTTCCGATATTTGAATGAAAGGGCTACACACTGTTTATGACTTCTTTCAATGATATAAGATCCGTGATTTGCTATTATTTGTCTCTGCCCGGCACATGCAATGCCTTTAGTATTAACTTTCTTGTCGAGATTTGCTGGAAGAAACCAAATTCTTTGCCTGCCTACATTTCAAACAAGGCAATCAGAACATTAAGGGGCTCTACGTGCTTGATGGACTCTGCATGTGTAACTCTGAACTATACATGCAGGCATATCAAAACACGTATCAGTGCTTTTCGAAATTAGCTTAGACAAAGCCTGGAATGTATGTTGGTTGCAAAACTCGTTGCAAATCTCTGAGTCTCAAATGAACCAGAGAAGTCTAAAACCCCATTTCGCCCCCTTCATCTGCTATCTTTACCTTATACTTCACTTCACGGTAAACGCATAGAGCACAAGTAAGGGACCAGAGGTACTCAGGAAAGTATCGTTTGAATGATGTGATTTATTTCTGAAAATCATGCCACATGTAAGCAATTCAATCTGTGTAGTGCATATCTCCTCATGAATTCTGGACCAAGCCACAGACTGCTTCATTGATCAGCATGTCTACGATATCGATGACGATGCTGTTTGAATAATATTGTCCTGCATATACTCCTTCAACATCGCCGGAAATATCTTCATCCGAGAGCGAGAGGTCGGAGGAGTCACTGTCGAAGTCTGGTAAGTCTGTTACTGTTGTAAACACATCGTCGTCATCGCTTTCAAAGTCCTCGTCTTCTGAAGACGTGCGCAGAAGTTCGGAGAGTTCGCTCGGACTGATGGAGGAAAAATCGTCTTCCTCGTCATCACTGTTGTCACCCTGCCTGTCGTGACTTTTCCGTGCATACTCCTCTTCGTCGAGAAGAGACAAATTCGATATATTACTGAAACTCTGGCTGTAAAGACTAATGTCTTCGTTGAAGAGGCACTCGTCGACATCCGAAACGGAACCCCAGAAAGATGTGACAGAGCTCCGCTCATCCCAACGAGAAGCCTCGTGATACTGCAAAGTAATACCAGGACAAGAGCAGAAAGAGTTTGGACTTGAAAGAAAATGTATAATACTTGCAGGTCACGGTATTTGTCATCATTATCGTATAAAATACGAGCCTTACAATAGACTTTTGCTGCTTTTCAAACTTGTTGGACAGAGTTATAGCCATGAAGTGGGAAATGATTATTGTTTGCCAAATGACATTGCCCTAAAATGATTTCTTGTCCATGGTATGAGAAAATATCGTTGATTTCCAGTATATAGTTGCCAATGTGTGTCTGAAGAGCGTCATATCTCAAGGACGTGTGGAAACTTACAATTAGAAAAGACAGAAACTTTGTAAAACAAGTGAGAATTGAGGAAGAGAAAACATACAGGACATAAATGAGACGGCCCGTCGTAATGCAAACTCACCATACAGACATCTTTGGCACTCAGGACTGTGCCCTGCTTTCCGTTATGGTTGTCACCAGAACCTTAAGAAAAGCAAGGTCAAAACAGAACAGATTTTAGTTTCCTCAAATATGAAAGTGACATTTTCATTCTCATTCGACAATGTTTGGATAAGATTTATTCTTTCTTGAAATATATTTCTATTCTGGAAATTCTTCTATATGAGTTAGTCGAAAATGGTGATTTTAATTTGATCAACCCCCATCAAATGTGCTGAGAAGAGAGATCATAATTCTGCAATAATCTGAACATTTACTGCTCTCATCACAGAATCTATACAAGACCTGGATTATCATGCACGGATGGAAAGTGTGGCATGTTGAGATTGTTTGTGCATGCCAGGAAATACATTACCTGCAGTGACACAACACAATTTGCTGAAAGATCTTGTCAGCGAACTACGGAGTCGAGCCCAAAATCGCCGACCGCGAGACAGCTCGGAAAACGTAGACATTTCGATATCAAGCTAAGAGAACACCATCAAAAGTGTACGAATAGCAAGAGGAATTCACTAGGAATGGACAAGTACTGTAGAATTTCGTTGTTATGTAAACAGAAATACTGCGTGCTTGCATTGTTTCGTCACAGATATTCACACGTAGCTGCTAAGCCGAGTTTAATACGCGCTGCGCGTTTGCAGTAGAATTGATTATGACGAAACACTGTGTAAGCGCATTTGTAACGTCATCGATATTCTGGTAGGCAGCAAATAATGCAAGCACTGGGTGTCCTTCTCTGAACATAATATCTCGCTGTCATTATGTCATGTCGACCTTTTCATGTCATTTATCAGAAAAGTTGGTGGGTTCCAAGATCATCTGGAATTCCTCTTGCTTATTTGCTACAGTTTGATGAAAATTGATGTGTTAAAGACCTACTATTTCTCTCTAATTCCATTATACATGTAAACGTGTATAAGAGGCAATTTCAACGCGTATGGATATAAAACATAAAGCTTTCTTTACTTCTTATCCACAGAAATATGACGTTATTCACAAAAACGGAATTATTAATGATCATTCACAGATATCAAGAAAGTATAAATCTCCAACAGCCATAACATTGGTGTATTGGATAGCCTGACTGAGACCCATTTATCACACAATATTTGTCCATTGCTATCCTTAAGGAGGGTTTATTTTAGGGAACGAGTGTGGAGATGAGGAAAAAGTTTGAAAGTCAATCCTTTTTTCCTTTCTTTTTTCTTTCTTTTTCATTTCCTTTCCGATATTTGAATGAAAGGGCTACACACTGTTTATGACTTCTTTCAATGATATAAGATCCGTGATTTGCTATTATTTGTCTCTGCCCGGCACATGCAATGCCTTTAGTATTAACTTTCTGATCGAGATTTGCTGGAAGAAACCAAATTCTTTGCCTGCCTACATTTCAAACAAGGCAATCAGAACATTAAGGGGCTCTACGTGCTTGATGTACACTGCATGTGTAACTCTGAACTATACATGCAGGCATATCAAAACACGTATCCGTGCTTTTCGAAATTAGCTTAGACAAGGCCTGGAATGTATGTTGGTTGCAAAACTCGTTGCAAATCTCTGAGTCTCAAATGAACCAGAGACGTCTAAAACCCCATTTCGCCCCCTTCATCTGGTATCTTTACCTTATACTTCACTTCACGGTAAACGCATAGAGCACAAGTAAGGGACCAGAGGTACTCAGGAAAGTATCGTTTGAATGATGTGATTTATTTCTGAAAATCATGCCACATGTAAGCAATTCAATCTGTGTAGTGCATATCTCCTCATGAATTCTGGACCAAGCCACAGACTGCTTCATTGATCAGCATGTCTACGATATCGATGACGATGCTGTTTGAATAATATTGTCCTGCATATACTCCTTCAACATCGCCGGAAATATCTTCATCCGAGAGCGAGAGGTCGGAGGAGTCACTGTCGAAGTCTGTTAAGTCTGTTACTGTTGTAAACACATCGTCGTCATCGCTTTCAAAGTCCTCGTCTTCTGAAGACGTGCGCAGAAGTTCGGAGAGTTCGCTCGGACTGATGGAGGAAAAATCGTCTTCCTCGTCATCACTGTTGTCACCCTGCCTGTCGTGACTTTTCCGTGCATACTCCTCTTCGTCGAGAAGAGACAAATTCGATATATTACTGAAACTCTGGCTGTAAAGACTAATGTCTTCGTTGAAGAGGCACTCGTCGACATCCGAAACGGAACCCCAGAAAGATGTGACAGAGCTCCGCTCATCCCAACGAGAAGCCTCGTGATACTGCAAAGTAATACCAGGACAAGAGCAGAAAGAGTTTGGACTTGAAAGAATCTTTATAATACTTGCAAGTCACGGTATTTGTCATCATTATCGTATAAAATACGAGCCTTACAATAGACTTTTGCTGCTTTTCAAACTTGTTGGACAGAGTTATAGCCATGAAGTGGGAAATGATTATTGTTTGCCAAATGACATTGCCCTAAAATGATTTCTTGTCCATGGTATGAGAAAATATCGTTGATTTCCAGTATATAGTTGCCAATGTGTGTCTGAAGAGCGTCATATCTCAAGGACGTGTGGAAACTTACAATTAGAAAAGACAGAAACTTTGTAAAACAAGTGAGAATTGAGGAAGAGAAAACATACAGGACATAAATGAGACGGCCCGTCGTAATGCAAACTCACCATACAGACATCTTTGGCACTCAGGACTGTGCCCTGCTTTCCGTTATGGTTGTCACCAGAACCTTAAGAAAAGCAAGGTCAAAACAGAACAGATTTTAGTTTCCTCAAATATGAAAGTGACATTTTCATTCTCATTCGACAATGTTTGGATAAGATTTATTCTTTCTTGAAATATATTTCTATTCTGGAAATTCTTCTATATGAGTTAGTCGAAAATGGTGATTTTAATTTGATCAACCCCCATCAAATGTGCTGAGAAGAGAGATCATAATTCTGCAATAATCTGAACATTTACTGCTCTCATCACAGAATCTATACAAGACCTGGATTATCATGCACGGATGGAAAGTGTGGCATGTTGAGATTGTTTGTGCATGCCGGGAAATACATTACCTGCAGTGACACAACACAATTTGCTGAAAGATCTTGTCAGCGAACTACGGAGTCGAGCCCAAAATCGCCGACCGCGAGATAGCTCGGAAAACGTAGACATTTCGATATCAAGCTAAGAGAACACCATCAAAAGTGTACGAATAGCAAGAGGAATTCACTAGGAATGGACAAGTACTGTAGAATTTCGTTGTTATGTAAACAGAAATACTGCGTGCTTGCATTATTTCGTCACAGATATTCACATGTAGCTACGCCGAGTTTAATACGCGCTGCGCGTTTGCAGTAGAATTGATTATGACGAAACACTGAGTAAGCGCATTTGTAACGTCATCGATATTCTGGTAGGCAGCAAATAATGCAAGCACTGGGTGTCCTTCTCTGAACATAATATCTCGCTGTCATTATGTCATGTCGACCTTTTCATGTCATTTATCAGAAAAGTTGGTGGCTTCCAAGATCATCTGGAATTTCTCTTGCTTATTTGCTACAGTTTGATGAAAATTGATGTGTTAAAGACCTACTATTTCTCTTTAATTCCATTATACATGTAAACCTGTATAAGAGGCAATTTCAACGCGTCTGGATATAAAACATAAAGCTTTCTTTACTTCTTATCCACAGAAATATGACGTTATTCACAAAAACGGAAATATTAATGATCATTCACAGATATCAACAAAGTATAAATCTGCAACAGCCATAACATTGGTGTATTGGATAGCCTGACTGAGACCCATTTATCACACAATGTTTGTCCATTGCTATCCTCAAGGAGGGTTTATTTTAGGGAACGAGTGTGGAGATCAGGAAAAAGTTTGAAAGTCAATCCTTTTTTCCTTTCTTTTTTCTTTCTTTTTCATTTCCTTTCCGATATTTGAATGAAAGGGCTACACACTGTTTATGACTTCTTTCAATGATATAAGATCCGTGATTTGCTATTATTTGTCTCTGCCCGGCACATGCAATGCCTTTAGTATTAACTTTCTGGTCGAGATTTGCTGGAAGAAACCAAATTCTTTGCCTGCCTACATTTCAAACAAGGCAATCAGAACATTAAGGGGCTCTACGTGCTTGATGTTCACTGCATGTGTAACTCTGAACTATACATGCAGGCATATCAAAACACGTATCAGTGCTTTTCGAAATTAGCTTAGACAAGGCCTGGAGTGTATGTTGGTTGCAAAACTCGTTGCAAATCTCTGAGTCTCAAATGAACCAGAGACGTCTAAAACCCCATTTCGCCCCCTTCATCTGGTATCTTTACCTTATACTTCACTTCACGGTAAACGCATAGAGCACAAGTAAGGGACCAGAGGTACTCAGGAAAGTATCGTTTGAATGATGTGATTTATTTCTGAAAATCATGCCACATGTAAGCAATTCAATCTGTGTAGTGCATATCTCCTCATGAATTCTGGACCAAGCCACAGACTGCTTCATTGATCAGCATGTCTACGATATCGATGACGATGCTGTTTGAATAATATTGTCCTGCATATACTCCTTCAACATCGCCGGAAATATCTTCATCCGAGAGCGAGAGGTCGGAGGAGTCACTGTCGAAGTCTGTTAAGTCTGTTACTGTTGTAAACACATCGTCGTCATCGCTTTCAAAGTCCTCGTCTTCTGAAGACGTGCGCAGAAGTTCGGAGAGTTCGCTCGGACTGATGGAGGAAAAATCGTCTTCCTCGTCATCACTGTTGTCACCCTGCCTGTCGTGACTTTTCCGAGCATACTCCTCTTCGTCGAGAAGAGACAAATTCGATATATTACTGAAACTCTGGCTGTAAAGACTAATGTCTTCGTTGAAGAGGCACTCGTCGACATCCGAAACGGAACCCCAGAAAGATGTGACAGAGCTCCGCTCATCCCAACGAGAAGCCTCGTGATACTGCAAAGTAATACCAGGACAAGAGCAGAAAGAGTTTGGACTTGAAAGAAAATGTATAATACTTGCAGGTCACGGTATTTGTCATCATTATCGTATAAAATACGAGCCTTACAATAGACTTTTGCTGCTTTTCAAACTTGTTGGACAGAGTATAGCCATGAAGTGGGAAATGATTATTATTTGCCAAATGACATTGCCCTAAAATGATTTCTTGTCCATGGTATGAGAAAATATCGTTGATTTCCAGTATATAGTTGCCAATGTGTGTCTGAAGAGCGTCATATCTCAAGGACGTGTGGAAACTTACAATTAGAAAAGACAGAAACTTTGTAAAACAAGTGAGAATTGAGGAAGAGAAAACATACAGGACATAAATGAGACGGTCCGTCGTAATGCAAACTCACCATACAGACATCTTTGGCACTCAGGACTGTGCCCTGCTTTCCGTTATGGTTGTCACCAGAACCTTAAGAAAAGCAAGGTCAAAACAGAACAGATTTTAGTTTCCTCAAATATGAAAGTGACATTTTCATTCTCATTCGACAATGTTTGGATAAGATTTATTCTTTCTTGAAATATATTTCTATTCTGGAAATTCTTCTATATGAGTTAGTCGAAAATGGTGATTTTAATTTGATCAACCCCCGTCAAATGTGCTGAGAAGAGAGATCATAATTCTGCAATAATCTGAACATTTACTGCTCTCATCACAGAATCTATACAAGACCTGGATTATCATGCACGGATGGAAAGTGTGGCATGTTGAGATTGTTTGTGCATGCCAGGAAATACATTACCTGCAGTGACACAACACAATTTGCTGAAAGATCTTGTCAGCGAACTACGGAGTCGAGCCCAAAATCGCCGACCGCGAGACAGCTCGGAAAACGTAGACATTTCGATATCAAGCTAAGAGAACACCATCAAAAGTGTACGAATAGCAAGAGGAATTCACTAGGAATGGACAAGTACTGTAGAATTTCGTTGTTATGTAAACAGAAATACTGCGTGCTTGCATTGTTTCGTCACAGATATTCACACGTAGCTGCTAAGCCGAGTTTAATACGCGCTGCGCGTTTGCAGTAGAATTGATTATGACGAAGCACTGTGTAAGCGCATTTGTAACGTCATCGATATTCTGGTAGGCAGCAAATAATGCAAGCACTGGGTGTCCTTCTCTGAACATAATATCTCGCTGTCATTATGTCATGTCGACCTTTTCATGTCATTTATCAGAAAAGTTGGTGGGTTCCAAGATCATCTGGAATTTCTCTTGCTTATTTGCTACAGTTTGATGAAAATTGATCTGTTAAAGACCTACTATTTCTCTTTAATTCCATTATACATGTAAACGTGTATAAGAGGCAATTTCAACGCGTATGGATATAAAACATAAAGCTTTCTTTACTTCTTATCCACAGAAATATGACGTTATTCACAAAAACGGAAGTATTAATGATCATTCACAGATATCAAGAAAGTATAAATCTCCAACAGCCATAACATTGGTGTATTGGATAGCCTGACTGAGACCCATTTATCACACAATATTTGTCCATTGCTATCCTTAAGGAGGGTTTATTTTAGGGAACGAGTGTGGAGATCAGGAAAAAGATTGAAAGTCAATCCTTTTTTCCTTTCTTTTTTCTTTCTTTTTCATTTCCTTTCCGATATTTGAATGAAAGGGCTACACACTGTTTATGACTTCTTTCAATGATATAAGATCCGTGATTTGCTATTATTTGTCTCTGCCCGGCACATGCAATGCCTTTAGTATTAACTTTCTTGTCGAGATTTGCTGGAAGAAACCAAATTCTTTGCCTGCCTACATTTCAAACAAGGCAATCAGAACATTAAGGGGCTCTACGTGCTTGATGGACTCTGCATGTGTAACTCTGAACTATACATGCAGGCATATCAAAACACGTATCAGTGCTTTTCGAAATTAGCTTAGACAAAGCCTGGAATGTATGTTGGTTGCAAAACTCGTTGCAAATCTCTGAGTCTCAAATGAACCAGAGAAGTCTAAAACCCCATTTCGCCCCCTTCATCTGCTATCTTTACCTTATACTTCACTTCACGGTAAACGCATAGAGCACAAGTAAGGGACCAGAGGTACTCAGGAAAGTATCGTTTGAATGATGTGATTTATTTCTGAAAATCATGCCACATGTAAGCAATTCAATCTGTGTAGTGCATATCTCCTCATGAATTCTGGACCAAGCCACAGACTGCTTCATTGATCAGCATGTCTACGATATCGATGACGATGCTGTTTGAATAATATTGTCCTGCATATACTCCTTCAACATCGCCGGAAATATCTTCATCCGAGAGCGAGAGGTCGGAGGAGTCACTGTCGAAGTCTGGTAAGTCTGTTACTGTTGTAAACACATCGTCGTCATCGCTTTCAAAGTCCTCGTCTTCTGAAGACGTGCGCAGAAGTTCGGAGAGTTCGCTCGGACTGATGGAGGAAAAATCGTCTTCCTCGTCATCACTGTTGTCACCCTGCCTGTCGTGACTTTTCCGTGCATACTCCTCTTCGTCGAGAAGAGACAAATTCGATATATTACTGAAACTCTGGCTGTAAAGACTAATGTCTTCGTTGAAGAGGCACTCGTCGACATCCGAAACGGAACCCCAGAAAGATGTGACAGAGCTCCGCTCATCCCAACGAGAAGCCTCGTGATACTGCAAAGTAATACCAGGACAAGAGCAGAAAGAGTTTGGACTTGAAAGAAAATGTATAATACTTGCAGGTCACGGTATTTGTCATCATTATCGTATAAAATACGAGCCTTACAATAGACTTTTGCTGCTTTTCAAACTTGTTGGACAGAGTTATAGCCATGAAGTGGGAAATGATTATTGTTTGCCAAATGACATTGCCCTAAAATGATTTCTTGTCCATGGTATGAGAAAATATCGTTGATTTCCAGTATATAGTTGCCAATGTGTGTCTGAAGAGCGTCATATCTCAAGGACGTGTGGAAACTTACAATTAGAAAAGACAGAAACTTTGTAAAACAAGTGAGAATTGAGGAAGAGAAAACATACAGGACATAAATGAGACGGCCCGTCGTAATGCAAACTCACCATACAGACATCTTTGGCACTCAGGACTGTGCCCTGCTTTCCGTTATGGTTGTCACCAGAACCTTAAGAAAAGCAAGGTCAAAACAGAACAGATTTTAGTTTCCTCAAATATGAAAGTGACATTTTCATTCTCATTCGACAATGTTTGGATAAGATTTATTCTTTCTTGAAATATATTTCTATTCTGGAAATTCTTCTATATGAGTTAGTCGAAAATGGTGATTTTAATTTGATCAACCCCCATCAAATGTGCTGAGAAGAGAGATCATAATTCTGCAATAATCTGAACATTTACTGCTCTCATCACAGAATCTATACAAGACCTGGATTATCATGCACGGATGGAAAGTGTGGCATGTTGAGATTGTTTGTGCATGCCAGGAAATACATTACCTGCAGTGACACAACACAATTTGCTGAAAGATCTTGTCAGCGAACTACGGAGTCGAGCCCAAAATCGCCGACCGCGAGACAGCTCGGAAAACGTAGACATTTCGATATCAAGCTAAGAGAACACCATCAAAAGTGTACGAATAGCAAGAGGAATTCACTAGGAATGGACAAGTACTGTAGAATTTCGTTGTTATGTAAACAGAAATACTGCGTGCTTGCATTGTTTCGTCACAGATATTCACACGTAGCTGCTAAGCCGAGTTTAATACGCGCTGCGCGTTTGCAGTAGAATTGATTATGACGAAACACTGTGTAAGCGCATTTGTAACGTCATCGATATTCTGGTAGGCAGCAAATAATGCAAGCACTGGGTGTCCTTCTCTGAACATAATATCTCGCTGTCATTATGTCATGTCGACCTTTTCATGTCATTTATCAGAAAAGTTGGTGGGTTCCAAGATCATCTGGAATTCCTCTTGCTTATTTGCTACAGTTTGATGAAAATTGATGTGTTAAAGACCTACTATTTCTCTCTAATTCCATTATACATGTAAACGTGTATAAGAGGCAATTTCAACGCGTATGGATATAAAACATAAAGCTTTCTTTACTTCTTATCCACAGAAATATGACGTTATTCACAAAAACGGAATTATTAATGATCATTCACAGATATCAAGAAAGTATAAATCTCCAACAGCCATAACATTGGTGTATTGGATAGCCTGACTGAGACCCATTTATCACACAATATTTGTCCATTGCTATCCTTAAGGAGGGTTTATTTTAGGGAACGAGTGTGGAGATGAGGAAAAAGTTTGAAAGTCAATCCTTTTTTCCTTTCTTTTTTCTTTCTTTTTCATTTCCTTTCCGATATTTGAATGAAAGGGCTACACACTGTTTATGACTTCTTTCAATGATATAAGATCCGTGATTTGCTATTATTTGTCTCTGCCCGGCACATGCAATGCCTTTAGTATTAACTTTCTGATCGAGATTTGCTGGAAGAAACCAAATTCTTTGCCTGCCTACATTTCAAACAAGGCAATCAGAACATTAAGGGGCTCTACGTGCTTGATGTACACTGCATGTGTAACTCTGAACTATACATGCAGGCATATCAAAACACGTATCCGTGCTTTTCGAAATTAGCTTAGACAAGGCCTGGAATGTATGTTGGTTGCAAAACTCGTTGCAAATCTCTGAGTCTCAAATGAACCAGAGACGTCTAAAACCCCATTTCGCCCCCTTCATCTGGTATCTTTACCTTATACTTCACTTCACGGTAAACGCATAGAGCACAAGTAAGGGACCAGAGGTACTCAGGAAAGTATCGTTTGAATGATGTGATTTATTTCTGAAAATCATGCCACATGTAAGCAATTCAATCTGTGTAGTGCATATCTCCTCATGAATTCTGGACCAAGCCACAGACTGCTTCATTGATCAGCATGTCTACGATATCGATGACGATGCTGTTTGAATAATATTGTCCTGCATATACTCCTTCAACATCGCCGGAAATATCTTCATCCGAGAGCGAGAGGTCGGAGGAGTCACTGTCGAAGTCTGTTAAGTCTGTTACTGTTGTAAACACATCGTCGTCATCGCTTTCAAAGTCCTCGTCTTCTGAAGACGTGCGCAGAAGTTCGGAGAGTTCGCTCGGACTGATGGAGGAAAAATCGTCTTCCTCGTCATCACTGTTGTCACCCTGCCTGTCGTGACTTTTCCGTGCATACTCCTCTTCGTCGAGAAGAGACAAATTCGATATATTACTGAAACTCTGGCTGTAAAGACTAATGTCTTCGTTGAAGAGGCACTCGTCGACATCCGAAACGGAACCCCAGAAAGATGTGACAGAGCTCCGCTCATCCCAACGAGAAGCCTCGTGATACTGCAAAGTAATACCAGGACAAGAGCAGAAAGAGTTTGGACTTGAAAGAAAATGTATAATACTTGCAGGTCACGGTATTTGTCATCATTATCGTATAAAATACGAGCCTTACAATAGACTTTTGCTGCTTTTCAAACTTGTTGGACAGAGTTATAGCCATGAAGTGGGAAATGATTATTGTTTGCCAAATGACATTGCCCTAAAATGATTTCTTGTCCATGGTATGAGAAAATATCGTTGATTTCCAGTATATAGTTGCCAATGTGTGTCTGAAGAGCGTCATATCTCAAGGACGTGTGGAAACTTACAATTAGAAAAGACAGAAACTTTGTAAAACAAGTGAGAATTGAGGAAGAGAAAACATACAGGACATAAATGAGACGGCCCGTCGTAATGCAAACTCACCATACAGACATCTTTGGCACTCAGGACTGTGCCCTGCTTTCCGTTATGGTTGTCACCAGAACCTTAAGAAAAGCAAGGTCAAAACAGAACAGATTTTAGTTTCCTCAAATATGAAAGTGACATTTTCATTCTCATTCGACAATGTTTGGATAAGATTTATTCTTTCTTGAAATATATTTCTATTCTGGAAATTCTTCTATATGAGTTAGTCGAAAATGGTGATTTTAATTTGATCAACCCCCATCAAATGTGCTGAGAAGAGAGATCATAATTCTGCAATAATCTGAACATTTACTGCTCTCATCACAGAATCTATAGAAGACCTGGATTATCATGCACGGATGGAAAGTGTGGCATGTTGAGATTGTTTGTGCATGCCGGGAAATACATTACCTGCAGTGACACAACACAATTTGCTGAAAGATCTTGTCAGCGAACTACGGAGTCGAGCCCAAAATCGCCGACCGCGAGATAGCTCGGAAAACGTAGACATTTCGATATCAAGCTAAGAGAACACCATCAAAAGTGTACGAATAGCAAGAGGAATTCACTAGGAATGGACAAGTACTGTAGAATTTCGTTGTTATGTAAACAGAAATACTGCGTGCTTGCATTATTTCGTCACAGATATTCACATGTAGCTACGCCGAGTTTAATACGCGCTGCGCGTTTGCAGTAGAATTGATTATGACGAAACACTGAGTAAGCGCATTTGTAACGTCATCGATATTCTGGTAGGCAGCAAATAATGCAAGCACTGGGTGTCCTTCTCTGAACATAATATCTCGCTGTCATTATGTCATGTCGACCTTTTCATGTCATTTATCAGAAAAGTTGGTGGCTTCCAAGATCATCTGGAATTTCTCTTGCTTATTTGCTACAGTTTGATGAAAATTGATGTGTTAAAGACCTACTATTTCTCTTTAATTCCATTATACATGTAAACCTGTATAAGAGGCAATTTCAACGCGTCTGGATATAAAACATAAAGCTTTCTTTACTTCTTATCCACAGAAATATGACGTTATTCACAAAAACGGAAATATTAATGATCATTCACAGATATCAACAAAGTATAAATCTGCAACAGCCATAACATTGGTGTATTGGATAGCCTGACTGAGACCCATTTATCACACAATGTTTGTCCATTGCTATCCTCAAGGAGGGTTTATTTTAGGGAACGAGTGTGGAGATCAGGAAAAAGTTTGAAAGTCAATCCTTTTTTCCTTTCTTTTTTCTTTCTTTTTCATTTCCTTTCCGATATTTGAATGAAAGGGCTACACACTGTTTATGACTTCTTTCAATGATATAAGATCCGTGATTTGCTATTATTTGTCTCTGCCCGGCACATGCAATGCCTTTAGTATTAACTTTCTGGTCGAGATTTGCTGGAAGAAACCAAATTCTTTGCCTGCCTACATTTCAAACAAGGCAATCAGAACATTAAGGGGCTCTACGTGCTTGATGTTCACTGCATGTGTAACTCTGAACTATACATGCAGGCATATCAAAACACGTATCAGTGCTTTTCGAAATTAGCTTAGACAAGGCCTGGAGTGTATGTTGGTTGCAAAACTCGTTGCAAATCTCTGAGTCTCAAATGAACCAGAGACGTCTAAAACCCCATTTCGCCCCCTTCATCTGGTATCTTTACCTTATACTTCACTTCACGGTAAACGCATAGAGCACAAGTAAGGGACCAGAGGTACTCAGGAAAGTATCGTTTGAATGATGTGATTTATTTCTGAAAATCATGCCACATGTAAGCAATTCAATCTGTGTAGTGCATATCTCCTCATGAATTCTGGACCAAGCCACAGACTGCTTCATTGATCAGCATGTCTACGATATCGATGACGATGCTGTTTGAATAATATTGTCCTGCATATACTCCTTCAACATCGCCGGAAATATCTTCATCCGAGAGCGAGAGTTCGGAGGAGTCAATGTCGAAGTCTGTTAAGTCTGTTACTGTTGTAAACACATCGTCGTCATCGCTTTCAAAGTCCTCGTCTTCTGAAGACGTGCGCAGAAGTTCGGAGAGTTCGCTCGGACTGATGGAGGAAAAATCGTCTTCCTCGTCATCACTGTTGTCACCCTGCCTGTCGTGACTTTTCCGAGCATACTCCTCTTCGTCGAGAAGAGACAAATTCGATATATTACTGAAACTCTGGCTGTAAAGACTAATGTCTTCGTTGAAGAGGCACTCGTCGACATCCGAAACGGAACCCCAGAAAGATGTGACAGAGCTCCGCTCATCCCAACGAGAAGCCTCGTGATACTGCAAAGTAATACCAGGACAAGAGCAGAAAGAGTTTGGACTTGAAAGAAAATGTATAATACTTGCAGGTCACGGTATTTGTCATCATTATCGTATAAAATACGAGCCTTACAATAGACTTTTGCTGCTTTTCAAACTTGTTGGACAGAGTATAGCCATGAAGTGGGAAATGATTATTATTTGCCAAATGACATTGCCCTAAAATGATTTCTTGTCCATGGTATGAGAAAATATCGTTGATTTCCAGTATATAGTTGCCAATGTGTGTCTGAAGAGCGTCATATCTCAAGGACGTGTGGAAACTTACAATTAGAAAAGACAGAAACTTTGTAAAACAAGTGAGAATTGAGGAAGAGAAAACATACAGGACATAAATGAGACGGTCCGTCGTAATGCAAACTCACCATACAGACATCTTTGGCACTCAGGACTGTGCCCTGCTTTCCGTTATGGTTGTCACCAGAACCTTAAGAAAAGCAAGGTCAAAACAGAACAGATTTTAGTTTCCTCAAATATGAAAGTGACATTTTCATTCTCATTCGACAATGTTTGGATAAGATTTATTCTTTCTTGAAATATATTTCTATTCTGGAAATTCTTCTATATGAGTTAGTCGAAAATGGTGATTTTAATTTGATCAACCCCCGTCAAATGTGCTGAGAAGAGAGATCATAATTCTGCAATAATCTGAACATTTACTGCTCTCATCACAGAATCTATACAAGACCTGGATTATCATGCACGGATGGAAAGTGTGGCATGTTGAGATTGTTTGTGCATGCCAGGAAATACATTACCTGCAGTGACACAACACAATTTGCTGAAAGATCTTGTCAGCGAACTACGGAGTCGAGCCCAAAATCGCCGACCGCGAGACAGCTCGGAAAACGTAGACATTTCGATATCAAGCTAAGAGAACACCATCAAAAGTGTACGAATAGCAAGAGGAATTCACTAGGAATGGACAAGTACTGTAGAATTTCGTTGTTATGTAAACAGAAATACTGCGTGCTTGCATTGTTTCGTCACAGATATTCACACGTAGCTGCTAAGCCGAGTTTAATACGCGCTGCGCGTTTGCAGTAGAATTGATTATGACGAAACACTGTGTAAGCGCATTTGTAACGTCATCGATATTCTGGTAGGCAGCAAATAATGCAAGCACTGGGTGTCCTTCTCTGAACATAATATCTCGCTGTCATTATGTCATGTCGACCTTTTCATGTCATTTATCAGAAAAGTTGGTGGGTTCCAAGATCATCTGGAATTTCTCTTGCTTATTTGCTACAGTTTGATGAAAATTGATGTGTTAAAGACCTACTATTTCTCTTTAATTCCATTATACCTGTAAACGTGTATAAGAGGCAATTTCAACGCGTATGGATATAAAACATAAAGCTTTCTTTACTTCTTATCCACAGAAATATGACGTTATTCACAAAAACGGAAGTATTAATGGTCATTCACAGATATCAAGAAAGTATAAATCTCCAACAGCCATAACATTGGTGTATTGGATAGCCTGACTGAGACCCATTTATCACACAATATTTGTCCATTGCTATCCTTAAGGAGGGTTTATTTTAGGGAACGAGTGTGGAGATCAGGAAAAAGTTTGAAAGTCAATCCTGTTTTCCTTTCTTTTTTCTTTCTTTTTCATTTCCTTTCCGATATTTGAATGAAAGGGCTACACACTGTTTATGACTTCTTTCAATGATATAAGATCCGTGATTTGCTATTATTTGTCTCTGCCCGGCACATGCAATGCCTTTAGTATTAACTTTCTTGTCGAGATTTGCTGGAAGAAACCAAATTCTTTGCCTGCCTACATTTCAAACAAGGCAATCAGAACATTAAGGGGCTCTACGTGCTTGATGGACTCTGCATGTGTAACTCTGAACTATACATGCAGGCATATCAAAACACGTATCAGTGCTTTTCGAAATTAGCTTAGACAAGGCCTGGAGTGTATGTTGGTTGCAAAACTCGTTGCAAATCTCTGAGTCTCAAATGAACCAGAGACGTCTAAAACCCCATTTCGCCCCCTTCATCTGGTATCTTTACCTTATACTTCACTTCACGGTAAACGCATAGAGCACAAGTAAGGGACCAGAGGTACTCAGGAAAGTATCGTTTGAATGATGTGATTTATTTCTGAAAATCATGCCACATGTAAGCAATTCAATCTGTGTAGTGCATATCTCCTCATGAATTCTGGACCAAGCCACAGACTGCTTCATTGATCAGCATGTCTACGATATCGATGACGATGCTGTTTGAATAATATTGTCCTGCATATACTCCTTCAACATCGCCGGAAATATCTTCATCCGAGAGCGAGAGGTCGGAGGAGTCACTGTCGAAGTCTGTTAAGTCTGTTACTGTTGTAAACACATCGTCGTCATCGCTTTCAAAGTCCTCGTCTTCTGAAGACGTGCGCAGAAGTTCGGAGAGTTCGCTCAGACTGATGGAGGAAAAATCGTCTTCCTCGTCATCACTGTTGTCACCCTGCCTGTCGTGACTTTTCCGAGCATACTCCTCTTCGTCGAGAAGAGACAAATTCGATATATTACTGAAACTCTGGCTGTAAAGACTAATGTCTTCGTTGAAGAGGCACTCGTCGACATCCGAAACGGAACCCCAGAAAGATGTGACAGAGCTCCGCTCATCCCAACGAGAAGCCTCGTGATACTGCAAAGTAATACCAGGACAAGAGCAGAAAGAGTTTGGACTTGAAAGAAAATGTATAATACTTGCAGGTCACGGTATCTGTCATCATTATCGTATAAAATACGAGCCTTACAATAGACTTTTGCTGCTTTTCAAACTTGTTGGACAGAGTATAGCCATGAAGTGGGAAATGATTATTATTTGCCAAATGACATTGCCCTAAAATGATTTCTTGTCCATGGTATGAGAAAATATCGTTGATTTCCAGTATATAGTTGCCAATGTGTGTCTGAAGAGCGTCATATCTCAAGGACGTGTGGAAACTTACAATTAGAAAAGACAGAAACTTTGTAAAACAAGTGAGAATTGAGGAAGAGAAAACATACAGGACATAAATGAGACGGTCCGTCGTAATGCAAACTCACCATACAGACATCTTTGGCACTCAGGACTGTGCCCTGCTTTCCGTTATGGTTGTCACCAGAACCTTAAGAAAAGCAAGGTCAAAACAGAACAGATTTTAGTTTCCTCAAATATGAAAGTGACATTTTCATTCTCATTCGACAATGTTTGGATAAGATTTATTCTTTCTTGAAATATATTTCTATTCTGGAAATTCTTCTATATGAGTTAGTCAAAAATGGTGATTTTAATTTGATCAACCCCCGTCAAATGTGCTGAGAAGAGAGATCATAATTCTGCAATAATCTGAACATTTACTGCTCTCATCACAGAATCTATACAAGACCTGGATTATCATGCACGGATGGAAAGTGTGGCATGTTGAGATTGTTTGTGCATGCCAGGAAATACATTACCTGCAGTGACACAACACAATTTGCTGAAAGATCTTGTCAGCGAACTACGGAGTCGAGCCCAAAATCGCCGACCGCGAGACAGCTCGGAAAACGTAGACATTTCGATATCAAGCTAAGAGAACACCATCAAAAGTGTACGAATAGCAAGAGGAATTCACTAGGAATGGACAAGTACTGTAGAATTTCGTTGTTATGTAAACAGAAATACTGCGTGCTTGCATTGTTTCGTCACAGATATTCACACGTAGCTGCTAAGCCGAGTTTAATACGCGCTGCGCGTTTGCAGTAGAATTGATTATGACGAAACACTGTGTAAGCGCATTTGTAACGTCATCGATATTCTGGTAGGCAGCAAATAATGCAAGCACTGGGTGTCCTTCTCTGAACATAATATCTCGCTGTCATTATGTCATGTCGACCTTTTCATGTCATTTATCAGAAAAGTTGGTGGCTTCCAAGATCATCTGGAATTTCTCTTGCTTATTTGCTACAGTTTGATGAAAATTGATGTGTTAAAGACCTACTATTTCTCTTTAATTCCATTATACATGTAAACGTGTATAAGAGGCAATTTCAACGCGTATGGATATAAAACATAAAGCTTTCTTTACTTCTTATCCACAGAAATATGACGTTATTCACAAAAACGGAAGTATTAATGATCATTCACAGATATCAAGAAAGTATAAATCTCCAACAGCCATAACATTGGTGTATTGGATAGCCTGACTGAGACCCATTTATCACACAATATTTGTCCATTGCTATCCTTAAGGAGGGTTTATTTTAGGGAACGAGTGTGGAGATCAGGAAAAAGTTTGAAAGTCAATCCTTTTTTCCTTTCTTTTTTCTTTCTTTTTCATTTCCTTTCCGATATTTGAATGAAAGGGCTACACACTGTTTATGACTTCTTAATGATATAAGATCCGTGATTTGCTATTATTTGTCTCTGCCCGGCACATGCAATGCCTTTAGTATTAACTTTCTTGTCGAGATTTGCTGGAAGAAACCAAATTCTTTGCCTGCCTACATTTCAAACAAGGCAATCAGAACATTAAGGGGCTCTACGTGCTTGATGGACTCTGCATGTGTAACTCTGAACTATACATGCAGGCATATCAAAACACGTATCAGTGCTTTTCGAAATTAGCTTAGACAAAGCCTGGAATGTATGTTGGTTGCAAAACTCGTTGCAAATCTCTGAGTCTCAAATGAACCAGAGAAGTCTAAAACCCCATTTCGCCCCCTTCATCTGGTATCTTTACCTTATACTTCACTTCACGGTAAACGCATAGAGCACAAGTAAGGGACCAGAGGTACTCAGGAAAGTATCGTTTGAATGATGTGATTTATTTCTGAAAATCATGCCACATGTAAGCAATTCAATCTGTGTAGTGCATATCTCCTCATGAATTCTGGACCAAGCCACAGACTGCTTCATTGATCAGCATGTCTACGATATCGATGACGATGCTGTTTGAATAATATTGTCCTGCATATACTCCTTCAACATCGCCGGAAATATCTTCATCCGAGAGCGAGAGGTCGGAGGAGTCACTGTCGAAGTCTGTTAAGTCTGTTACTGTTGTAAACACATCGTCGTCATCGCTTTCAAAGTCCTCGTCTTCTGAAGACGTGCGCAGAAGTTCGGAGAGTTCGCTCGGACTGATGGAGGAAAAATCGTCTTCCTCGTCATCACTGTTGTCACCCTGCCTGTCGTGACTTTTCCGAGCATACTCCTCTTCGTCGAGAAGAGACAAATTCGATATATTACTGAAACTCTGGCTGTAAAGACTAATGTCTTCGTTGAAGAGGCACTCGTCGACATCCGAAACGGAACCCCAGAAAGATGTGACAGAGCTCCGCTCATCCCAACGAGAAGCCTCGTGATACTGCAAAGTAATACCAGGACAAGAGCAGAAAGAGTTTGGACTTGAAAGAAAATGTATAATACTTGCAGGTCACGGTATTTGTCATCATTATCGTATAAAATACGAGCCTTACAATAGACTTTTGCTGCTTTTCAAACTTGTTGGACAGAGTATAGCCATGAAGTGGGAAATCATTATTATTTGCCAAATGACATTGCCCTAAAATGATTTCTTGTCCATGGTATGAGAAAATATCCTTGATTTCCAGTATATAGTTGCCAATGTGTGTCTGAAGAGCGTCATATCTCAAGGACGTGTGGAAACTTACAATTAGAAAAGACAGAAACTTTGTAAAACAAGTGAGAATTGAGGAAGAGAAAACATACAGGACATAAATGAGACGGTCCGTCGTAATGCAAACTCACCATACAGACATCTTTGGCACTCAGGACTGTGCCCTGCTTTCCGTTATGGTTGTCACCAGAACCTTAAGAAAAGCAAGGTCAAAACAGAACAGATTTTAGTTTCCTCAAATATGAAAGTGACATTTTCATTCTCATTCGACAATGTTTGGATAAGATTTATTCTTTCTTGAAATATATTTCTATTCTGGAAATTCTTCTATATGAGTTAGTCGAAAATGGTGATTTTAATTTGATCAACCCCCGTCAAATGTGCTGAGAAGAGAGATCATAATTCTGCAATAATCTGAACATTTACTGCTCTCATCACAGAATCTATACAAGACCTGGATTATCATGCACGGATGGAAAGTGTGGCATGTTGAGATTGTTTGTGCATGCCAGGAAATACATTACCTGCAGTGACACAACACAATTTGCTGAAAGATCTTGTCAGCGAACTACGGAGTCGAGCCCAAAATCGCCGACCGCGAGACAGCTCGGAAAACGTAGACATTTCGATATCAAGCTAAGAGAACACCATCAAAAGTGTACGAATAGCAAGAGGAATTCACTAGGAATGGACAAGTACTGTAGAATTTCGTTGTTATGTAAACAGAAATACTGCGTGCTTGCATTGTTTCGTCACAGATATTCACACGTAGCTGCTAAGCCGAGTTTAATACGCGCTGCGCGTTTGCAGTAGAATTGATTATGACGAAACACTGTGTAAGCGCATTTGTAACGTCATCGATATTCTGGTAGGCAGCAAATAATGCAAGCACTGGGTGTCCTTCTCTGAACATAATATCTCGCTGTCATTATGTCATGTCGACCTTTTCATGTCATTTATCAGAAAAGTTGGTGGCTTCCAAGATCATCTGGAATTTCTCTTGCTTATTTGCTACAGTTTGATGAAAATTGATGTGTTAAAGACCTACTATTTCTCTTTAATTCCATTATACATGTAAACGTGTATAAGAGGCAATTTCAACGCGTATGGATATAAAACATAAAGCTTTCTTTACTTCTTATACACAGAAATATGACGTTATTCACAAAAACGGAAGTATTAATGATCATTCACAGATATCAAGAAAGTATAAATCTCCAACAGCCATAACATTGGTGTATTGGATAGCCTGACTGAGACCCATTTATCACACAATATTTGTCCATTGCTATCCTTAAGGAGGGTTTATTTTAGGGAACGAGTGTGGAGATCAGGAAAAAGTTTGAAAGTCAATCCTTTTTTCCTTTCATTTTTCTTTCTTTTTCATTTCCTTTCCGATATTTGAATGAAAGGGCTACACACTGTTTATGACTTCTTTCAATGATATAAGATCCGTGATTTGCTATTATTTGTCTCTGCCCGGCACATGCAATGCCTTTAGTATTAACTTTCTTGTCGAGATTTGCTGGAAGAAACCAAATTCTTTGCCTGCCTACATTTCAAACAAGGCAATCAGAACATTAAGGGGCTCTACGTGCTTGATGGACTCTGCATGTGTAACTCTGAACTATACATGCAGGCATATCAAAACACGTATCAGTGCTTTTCGAAATTAGCTTAGACAAAGCCTGGAATGTATGTTGGTTGCAAAACTCGTTGCAAATCTCTGAGTCTCAAATGAACCAGAGACGTCTAAAACCCCATTTCGCCCCCTTCATCTGGTATCTTTACCTTATACTTCACTTCACGGTAAACGCATAGAGCACAAGTAAGGGACCAGAGGTACTCAGGAAAGTATCGTTTGAATGATGTGATTTATTTCTGAAAATCATGCCACATGTAAGCAATTCAATCTGTGTAGTGCATATCTCCTCATGAATTCTGGACCAAGCCACAGACTGCTTCATTGATCAGCATGTCTACGATATCGATGACGATGCTGTTTGAATAATATTGTCCTGCATATACTCCTTCAACATCGCCGGAAATATCTTCATCCGAGAGCGAGAGGTCGGAGGAGTCACTGTCGAAGTCTGTTAAGTCTGTTACTGTTGTAAACACATCGTCGTCATCGCTTTCAAAGTCCTCGTCTTCTGAAGACGTGCGCAGAAGTTCGGAGAGTTCGCTCGGACTGATGGAGGAAAAATCGTCTTCCTCGTCATCACTGTTGTCACCCTGCCTGTCGTGACTTTTCCGTGCATACTCCTCTTCGTCGAGAAGAGACAAATTCGATATATTACTGAAACTCTGGCTGTAAAGACTAATGTCTTCGTTGAAGAGGCACTCGTCGACATCCGAAACGGAACCCCAGAAAGATGTGACAGAGCTCCGCTCATCCCAACGAGAAGCCTCGTGATACTGCAAAGTAATACCAGGACAAGAGCAGAAAGAGTTTGGACTTGAAAGAAAATGTATAATACTTGCAGGTCACGGTATTTGTCATCATTATCGTATAAAATACGAGCCTTACAATAGACTTTTGCTGCTTTTCAAACTTGTTGGACAGAGTTATAGCCATGAAGTGGGAAATGATTATTGTTTGCCAAATGACATTGCCCTAAAATGATTTCTTGTCCATGGTATGAGAAAATATCGTTGATTTCCAGTATATAGTTGCCAATGTGTGTCTGAAGAGCGCCATATCTCAATGACGTGTGGAAACTTACAATTAGAAAAGACAGAAACTTTGTAAAACAAGTGAGAATTGAGGAAGAGAAAACATACAGGACATAAATGAGACGGCCCGTCGTAATGCAAACTCACCATACAGACATCTTTGGCACTCAGGACTGTGCCCTGCTTTCCGTTATGGTTGTCACCAGAACCTTAAGAAAAGTAAGGTCAAAACAGAACAGATTTTAGTTTCCTCAAATATGAAAGTGACATTTTCATTCTCATTCGACAATGTTTGGATAAGATTTATTCTTTCTTGAAATATATTTCTATTCTGGAAATTCTTCTATATGAGTTAGTCGAAAATGGTGATTTTAATTTGATCAACCCCCATCAAATGTGCTGAGAAGAGAGATCATAATTCTGCAATAATCTGAACATTTACTGCTCTCATCACAGAATCTATACAAGACCTGGATTATCATGCACGGATGGAAAGTGTGGCATGTTGAGATTGTTTGTGCATGCCAGGAAATACATTACCTGCAGTGACACAACACAATTTGCTGAAAGATCTTGTCAGCGAACTACGGAGTCGAGCCCAAAATCGCCGACCGCGAGATAGCTCGGAAAACGTAGACATTTCGATATCAAGCTAAGAGAACACCATCAAAAGTGTACGAATAGCAAGAGGAATTCACTAGGAATGGACAAGTACTGTAGAATTTCGTTGTTATGTAAACAGAAATACTGCGTGCTTGCATTATTTCGTCACAGATATTCACATGTAGCTACGCCGAGTTTAATACGCGCTGCGCGTTTGCAGTAGAATTGATTATGACGAAACACTGAGTAAGCGCATTTGTAACGTCATCGATATTCTGGTAGGCAGCAAATAATGCAAGCACTGGGTGTCCTTCTCTGAACATAATATCTCGCTGTCATTATGTCATGTCGACCTTTTCATGTCATTTATCAGAAAAGTTGGTGGCTTCCAAGATCATCTGGAATTTCTCTTGCTTATTTGCTACAGTTTGATGAAAATTGATGTGTTAAAGACCTACTATTTCTCTTTAATTCCATTATACATGTAAACGTGTATAAGAGGCAATTTCAACGCGTATGGATATAAAACATAAAGCTTTCTTTACTTCTTATCCACAGAAATATGACGTTATTCACAAAAACGGAAGTATTAATGATCATTCACAGATATCAAGAAAGTATAAATCTCCAACAGCCATAACATTGGTGTATTGGATAGCCTGACTGAGACCCATTTATCACACAATATTTGTCCATTGCTATCCTTAAGGAGGGTTTATTTTAGGGAACGAGTGTGGAGATCAGGAAAAAGTTTGAAAGTCAATCCTTTTTTCCTTTCTTTTTTCTTTCTTTTTCATTTCCTTTCCGATATTTGAATGAAAGGGCTACACACTGTTTATGACTTCTTTCAATGATATAAGATCCGTGATTTGCTATTATTTGTCTCTGCCCGGCACATGCAATGCCTTTAGTATTAACTTTCTTGTCGAGATTTGCTGGAAGAAACCAAATTCTTTGCCTGCCTACATTTCAAACAAGGCAATCAGAACATTAAGGGGCTCTACGTGCTTGATGGACTCTGCATGTGTAACTCTGAACTATACATGCAGGCATATCAAAACACGTATCAGTGCTTTTCGAAATTAGCTTAGACAAGGCCTGGAGTGTATGTTGGTTGCAAAACTCGTTGCAAATCTCTGAGTCTCAAATGAACCAGAGACGTCTAAAACCCCATTTCGCCCCCTTCATCTGCTATCTTTACCTTATACTTCACTTCACGGTAAACGCATAGAGCACAAGTAAGGGACCAGAGGTACTCAGGAAAGTATCGTTTGAATGATGTGATTTATTTCTGAAAATCATGCCACATGTAAGCAATTCAATCTGTGTAGTGCATATCTCCTCATGAATTCTGGACCAAGCCACAGACTGCTTCATTGATCAGCATGTCTACGATATCGATGACGATGCTGTTTGAATAATATTGTCCTGCATATACTCCTTCAACATCGCCGGAAATATCTTCATCCGAGAGCGAGAGGTCGGAGGAGTCAATGTCGAAGTCTGTTAAGTCTGTTACTGTTGTAAACACATCGTCGTCATCGCTTTCAAAGTCCTCGTCTTCTGAAGACGTGCGCAGAAGTTCGGAGAGTTCGCTCGGACTGATGGAGGAAAAATCGTCTTCCTCGTCATCACTGTTGTCACCCTGCCTGTCGTGACTTTTCCGTGCATACTCCTCTTCGTCGAGAAGAGACAAATTCGATATATTACTGAAACTCTGGCTGTAAAGACTAATGTCTTCGTTGAAGAGGCACTCGTCGACATCCGAAACGGAACCCCAGAAAGATGTGACAGAGCTCCGCTCATCCCAACGAGAAGCCTCGTGATACTGCAAAGTAATACCAGGACAAGAGCAGAAAGAGTTTGGACTTGAAAGAAAATGTATAATACTTGCAGGTCACGGTATTTGTCATCATTATCGTATAAAATACGAGCCTTACAATAGACTTTTGCTGCTTTTCAAACTTGTTGGACAGAGTATAGCCATGAAGTGGGAAATCATTATTATTTGCCAAATGACATTGCCCTAAAATAATTTCTTGTCCATGGTATGAGAAAATATCGTTGATTTCCAGTATATAGTTGCCAATGTGTGTCTGAAGAGCGTCATATCTCAAGGACGTGTGGAAACTTACAATTAGAAAAGACAGAAACTTTGTAAAACAAGTGAGAATTGAGGAAGAGAAAACATACAGGACATAAATGAGACGGTCCGTCGTAATGCAAACTCACCATACAGACATCTTTGGCACTCAGGACTGTGCCCTGCTTTCCGTTATGGTTGTCACCAGAACCTTAAGAAAAGCAAGGTCAAAACAGAACAGATTTTAGTTTCCTCAAATATGAAAGTGACATTTTCATTCTCATTCGACAATGTTTGGATAAGATTTATTCTTTCTTGAAATATATTTCTATTCTGGAAATTCTTCTATATGAGTTAGTCAAAAATGGTGATTTTAATTTGATCAACCCCCATCAAATGTGCTGAGAAGAGAGATCATAATTCTGCAATAATCTGAACATTTACTGCTCTCATCACAGAATCTATAGAAGACCTGGATTATCATGCACGGATGGAAAGTGTGGCATGTTGAGATTGTTTGTGCATGCCAGGAAATACATTACCTGCAGTGACACAACACAATTTGCTGAAAGATCTTGTCAGCGAACTACGGAGTCGAGCCCAAAATCGCCGACCGCGAGACAGCTCGGAAAACGTAGACATTTCGATATCAAGCTAAGAGAACACCATCAAAAGTGTACGAATAGCAAGAGGAATTCACTAGGAATGGACAAGTACTGTAGAATTTCGTTGTTATGTAAACAGAAATACTGCGTGCTTGCATTGTTTCGTCACAGATATTCACACGTAGCTGCTAAGCCGAGTTTAATACGCGCTGCGCGTTTGCAGTAGAATTGATTATGACGAAGCACTGTGTAAGCGCATTTGTAACGTCATCGATATTCTGGTAGGCAGCAAATAATGCAAGCACTGGGTGTCCTTCTCTGAACATAATATCTCGCTGTCATTATGTCATGTCGACCTTTTCATGTCATTTATCAGAAAAGTTGGTGGGTTCCAAGATCATCTGGAATTTCTCTTGCTTATTTGCTACAGTTTGATGAAAATTGATCTGTTAAAGACCTACTATTTCTCTTTAATTCCATTATACATGTAAACGTGTATAAGAGGCAATTTCAACGCGTATGGATATAAAACATAAAGCTTTCTTTACTTCTTATCCACAGAAATATGACGTTATTCACAAAAACGGAAGTATTAATGATCATTCACAGATATCAAGAAAGTATAAATCTCCAACAGCCATAACATTGGTGTATTGGATAGCCTGACTGAGACCCATTTATCACACAATATTTGTCCATTGCTATCCTTAAGGAGGGTTTATTTTAGGGAACGAGTGTGGAGATCAGGAAAAAGATTGAAAGTCAATCCTTTTTTCCTTTCTTTTTTCTTTCTTTTTCATTTCCTTTCCGATATTTGAATGAAAGGGCTACACACTGTTTATGACTTCTTTCAATGATATAAGATCCGTGATTTGCTATTATTTGTCTCTGCCCGGCACATGCAATGCCTTTAGTATTAACTTTCTTGTCGAGATTTGCTGGAAGAAACCAAATTCTTTGCCTGCCTACATTTCAAACAAGGCAATCAGAACATTAAGGGGCTCTACGTGCTTGATGGACTCTGCATGTGTAACTCTGAACTATACATGCAGGCATATCAAAACACGTATCAGTGCTTTTCGAAATTAGCTTAGACAAAGCCTGGAATGTATGTTGGTTGCAAAACTCGTTGCAAATCTCTGAGTCTCAAATGAACCAGAGAAGTCTAAAACCCCATTTCGCCCCCTTCATCTGCTATCTTTACCTTATACTTCACTTCACGGTAAACGCATAGAGCACAAGTAAGGGACCAGAGGTACTCAGGAAAGTATCGTTTGAATGATGTGATTTATTTCTGAAAATCATGCCACATGTAAGCAATTCAGTCTGTGTAGTGCATATCTCCTCATGAATTCTGGACCAAGCCACAGACTGCTTCATTGATCAGCATGTCTACGATATCGATGACGATGCTGTTTGAATAATATTGTCCTGCATATACTCCTTCAACATCGCCGGAAATATCTTCATCCGAGAGCGAGAGGTCGGAGGAGTCACTGTCGAAGTCTGGTAAGTCTGTTACTGTTGTAAACACATCGTCGTCATCGCTTTCAAAGTCCTCGTCTTCTGAAGACGTGCGCAGAAGTTCGGAGAGTTCGCTCGGACTGATGGAGGAAAAATCGTCTTCCTCGTCATCACTGTTGTCACCCTGCCTGTCGTGACTTTTCCGTGCATACTCCTCTTCGTCGAGAAGAGACAAATTCGATATATTACTGAAACTCTGGCTGTAAAGACTAATGTCTTCGTTGAAGAGGCACTCGTCGACATCCGAAACGGAACCCCAGAAAGATGTGACAGAGCTCCGCTCATCCCAACGAGAAGCCTCGTGATACTGCAAAGTAATACCAGGACAAGAGCAGAAAGAGTTTGGACTTGAAAGAAAATGTATAATACTTGCAGGTCACGGTATTTGTCATCATTATCGTATAGAATACGAGCCTTACAATAGACTTTTGCTGCTTTTCAAACTTGTTGGACAGAGTTATAGCCATGAAGTGGGAAATGATTATTGTTTGCCAAATGACATTGCCCTAAAATGATTTCTTGTCCATGGTATGAGAAAATATCGTTGATTTCCAGTATATAGTTGCCAATGTGTGTCTGAAGAGCGTCATATCTCAAGGACGTGTGGAAATTTACAATTAGAAAAGACAGAAACTTTGTAAAACAAGTGAGAATTGAGGAAGAGAAAACATACAGGACATAAATGAGACGGTCCGTCGTAATGCAAACTCAACATACAGACATCTTTGGCACTCAGGACTGTGCCCTGCTTTCCGTTATGGTTGTCACCAGAACCTTAAGAAAAGCAAGGTCAAAACAGAACAGATTTTAGTTTCCTCAAATATGAAAGTGACATTTTCATTCTCATTCGACAATGTTTGGATAAGATTTATTCTTTCTTGAAATATATTTCTATTCTGGAAATTCTTCTATATGAGTTAGTCGAAAATGGTGATTTTAATTTGATCAACAACCGTCAAATGTGCTGAGAAGAGAGATCATAATTCTGCAATAATCTGAACATTTACTGCTCTCATCACAGAATCTATACAAGACCTGGATTATCATGCACGGATGGAAAGTGTGGCATGTTGAGATTGTTTGTGCATGCCAGGAAATACATTACCTGCAGTGACACAACACAATTTGCTGAAAGATCTTGTCAGCGAACTACGGAGTCGAGCCCAAAATCGCCGACCGCGAGACAGCTCGGAAAACGTAGACATTTCGATATCAAGCTAAGAGAACACCATCAAAAGTGTACGAATAGCAAGAGGAATTCACTAGGAATGGACAAGTACTGTAGAATTTCGTTGTTATGTAAACAGAAATACTGCGTGCTTGCATTGTTTCGTCACAGATATTCACACGTAGCTGCTAAGCCGAGTTTAATACGCGCTGCGCGTTTGCAGTAGAATTGATTATGACGAAACACTGTGTAAGCGCATTTGTAACGTCATCGATATTCTGGTAGGCAGCAAATAATGCAAGCACTGGGTGTCCTTCTCTGAACATAATATCTCGCTGTCATTATGTCATGTCGACCTTTTCATGTCATTTATCAGAAAAGTTGGTGGGTTCCAAGATCATCTGGAATTTCTCTTGCTTATTTGCTACAGTTTGATGAAAATTGATCTGTTAAAGACCTACTATTTCTCTTTAATTCCATTATACATGTAAACGTGTATAAGAGGCAATTTCAACGCGTATGGATATAAAACATAAAGCTTTCTTTACTTCTTATCCACAGAAATATGACGTTATTCACAAAAACGGAAGTATTAATGATCATTCACAGATATCAAGAAAGTATAAATCTCCAACAGCCATAACATTGGTGTATTGGATAGCCTGACTGAGACCCATTTATCACACAATATTTGTCCATTGCTATCCTTAAGGAGGGTTTATTTTAGGGAACGAGTGTGGAGATCAGGAAAAAGATTGAAAGTCAATCCTTTTTTCCTTTCTTTTTTCTTTCTTTTTCATTTCCTTTCCGATATTTGAATGAAAGGGCTACACACTGTTTATGACTTCTTTCAATGATATAAGATCCGTGATTTGCTATTATTTGTCTCTGCCCGGCACATGCAATGCCTTTAGTATTAACTTTCTTGTCGAGATTTGCTGGAAGAAACCAAATTCTTTGCCTGCCTACATTTCAAACAAGGCAATCAGAACATTAAGGGGCTCTACGTGCTTGATGTACTCTTCATGTGTAACTCTGAACTATACATGCAGGCATATCAAAACACGTATCCGTGCTTTTCGAAATTAGCTTAGACAAAGCCTGGAATGTATGTTGGTTGCAAAACTCGTTGCAAATCTCTGAGTCTCAAATGAACCAGAGACGTCTAAAACCCCATTTCGCCCCCTTCATCTGGTATCTTTACCTTATACTTCACTTCACGGTAAACGCATAGAGCACAAGTAAGGGACCAGAGGTACTCAGGAAAGTATCGTTTGAATGATGTGATTTATTTCTGAAAATCATGCCACATGTAAGCAATTCAATCTGTGTAGTGCATATCTCCTCATGAATTCTGGACCAAGCCACAGACTGCTTCATTGATCAGCATGTCTACGATATCGATGACGATGCTGTTTGAATAATATTGTCCTGCATATACTCCTTCAACATCGCCGGAAATATCTTCATCCGAGAGCGAGAGGTCGGAGGAGTCACTGTCGAAGTCTGTTAAGTCTGTTACTGTTGTAAACACATCGTCGTCATCGCTTTCAAAGTCCTCGTCTTCTGAAGACGTGCGCAGAAGTTCGGAGAGTTCGCTCGGACTGATGGAGGAAAAATCGTCTTCCTCGTCATCACTGTTGTCACCCTGCCTGTCGTGACTTTTCCGTGCATACTCCTCTTCGTCGAGAAGAGACAAATTCGATATATTACTGAAACTCTGGCTGTAAAGACTAATGTCTTCGTTGAAGAGGCACTCGTCGACATCCGAAACGGAACCCCAGAAAGATGTGACAGAGCTCCGCTCATCCCAACGAGAAGCCTCGTGATACTGCAAAGTAATACCAGGACAAGAGCAGAAAGAGTTTGGACTTGAAAGAATCTTTATAATACTTGCAAGTCACGGTATTTGTCATCATTATCGTATAAAATACGAGCCTTACAATAGACTTTTGCTGCTTTTCAAACTTGTTGGACAGAGTTATAGCCATGAAGTGGGAAATGATTATTGTTTGCCAAATGACATTGCCCTAAAATGATTTCTTGTCCATGGTATGAGAAAATATCGTTGATTTCCAGTATATAGTTGCCAATGTGTGTCTGAAGAGCGTCATATCTCAAGGACGTGTGGAAACTTACAATTAGAAAAGACAGAAACTTTGTAAAACAAGTGAGAATTGAGGAAGAGAAAACATACAGGACATAAATGAGACGGCCCGTCGTAATGCAAACTCACCATACAGACATCTTTGGCACTCAGGACTGTGCCCTGCTTTCCGTTATGGTTGTCACCAGAACCTTAAGAAAAGCAAGGTCAAAACAGAACAGATTTTAGTTTCCTCAAATATGAAAGTGACATTTTCATTCTCATTCGACAATGTTTGGATAAGATTTATTCTTTCTTGAAATATATTTCTATTCTGGAAATTCTTCTATATGAGTTAGTCGAAAATGGTGATTTTAATTTGATCAACCCCCATCAAATGTGCTGAGAAGAGAGATCATAATTCTGCAATAATCTGAACATTTACTGCTCTCATCACAGAATCTATACAAGACCTGGATTATCATGCACGGATGGAAAGTGTGGCATGTTGAGATTGTTTGTGCATGCCGGGAAATACATTACCTGCAGTGACACAACACAATTTGCTGAAAGATCTTGTCAGCGAACTACGGAGTCGAGCCCAAAATCGCCGACCGCGAGATAGCTCGGAAAACGTAGACATTTCGATATCAAGCTAAGAGAACACCATCAAAAGTGTACGAATAGCAAGAGGAATTCACTAGGAATGGACAAGTACTGTAGAATTTCGTTGTTATGTAAACAGAAATACTGCGTGCTTGCATTATTTCGTCACAGATATTCACATGTAGCTACGCCGAGTTTAATACGCGCTGCGCGTTTGCAGTAGAATTGATTATGACGAAACACTGAGTAAGCGCATTTGTAACGTCATCGATATTCTGGTAGGCAGCAAATAATGCAAGCACTGGGTGTCCTTCTCTGAACATAATATCTCGCTGTCATTATGTCATGTCGACCTTTTCATGTCATTTATCAGAAAAGTTGGTGGCTTCCAAGATCATCTGGAATTTCTCTTGCTTATTTGCTACAGTTTGATGAAAATTGATGTGTTAAAGACCTACTATTTCTCTTTAATTCCATTATACATGTAAACCTGTATAAGAGGCAATTTCAACGCGTCTGGATATAAAACATAAAGCTTTCTTTACTTCTTATCCACAGAAATATGACGTTATTCACAAAAACGGAAATATTAATGATCATTCACAGATATCAACAAAGTATAAATCTGCAACAGTCATAACATTGGTGTATTGGATAGCCTGACTGAGACCCATTTATCACACAATGTTTGTCCATTGCTATCCTCAAGGAGGGTTTATTTTAGGGAACGAGTGTGGAGATCAGGAAAAAGTTTGAAAGTCAATCCTTTTTTCCTTTCTTTTTTCTTTCTTTTTCATTTCCTTTCCGATATTTGAATGAAAGGGCTACACACTGTTTATGACTTCTTTCAATGATATAAGATCCGTGATTTGCTATTATTTGTCTCTGCCCGGCACATGCAATGCCTTTAGTATTAACTTTCTGGTCGAGATTTGCTGGAAGAAACCAAATTCTTTGCCTGCCTACATTTCAAACAAGGCAATCAGAACATTAAGGGGCTCTACGTGCTTGATGTTCACTGCATGTGTAACTCTGAACTATACATGCAGGCATATCAAAACACGTATCAGTGCTTTTCGAAATTAGCTTAGACAAGGCCTGGAGTGTATGTTGGTTGCAAAACTCGTTGCAAATCTCTGAGTCTCAAATGAACCAGAGACGTCTAAAACCCCATTTCGCCCCCTTCATCTGGTATCTTTACCTTATACTTCACTTCACGGTAAACGCATAGAGCACAAGTAAGGGACCAGAGGTACTCAGGAAAGTATCGTTTGAATGATGTGATTTATTTCTGAAAATCATGCCACATGTAAGCAATTCAATCTGTGTAGTGCATATCTCCTCATGAATTCTGGACCAAGCCACAGACTGCTTCATTGATCAGCATGTCTACGATATCGATGACGATGCTGTTTGAATAATATTGTCCTGCATATACTCCTTCAACATCGCCGGAAATATCTTCATCCGAGAGCGAGAGGTCGGAGGAGTCACTGTCGAAGTCTGTTAAGTCTGTTACTGTTGTAAACACATCGTCGTCATCGCTTTCAAAGTCCTCGTCTTCTGAAGACGTGCGCAGAAGTTCGGAGAGTTCGCTCGGACTGATGGAGGAAAAATCGTCTTCCTCGTCATCACTGTTGTCACCCTGCCTGTCGTGACTTTTCCGAGCATACTCCTCTTCGTCGAGAAGAGACAAATTCGATATATTACTGAAACTCTGGCTGTAAAGACTAATGTCTTCGTTGAAGAGGCACTCGTCGACATCCGAAACGGAACCCCAGAAAGATGTGACAGAGCTCCGCTCATCCCAACGAGAAGCCTCGTGATACTGCAAAGTAATACCAGGACAAGAGCAGAAAGAGTTTGGACTTGAAAGAAAATGTATAATACTTGCAGGTCACGGTATTTGTCATCATTATCGTATAAAATACGAGCCTTACAATAGACTTTTGCTGCTTTTCAAACTTGTTGGACAGAGTATAGCCATGAAGTGGGAAATGATTATTATTTGCCAAATGACATTGCCCTAAAATGATTTCTTGTCCATGGTATGAGAAAATATCCTTGATTTCCAGTATATAGTTGCCAATGTGTGTCTGAAGAGCGTCATATCTCAAGGACGTGTGGAAACTTACAATTAGAAAAGACAGAAACTTTGTAAAACAAGTGAGAATTGAGGAAGAGAAAACATACAGGACATAAATGAGACGGTCCGTCGTAATGCAAACTCACCATACAGACATCTTTGGCACTCAGGACTGTGCCCTGCTTTCCGTTATGGTTGTCACCAGAACCTTAAGAAAAGCAAGGTCAAAACAGAACAGATTTTAGTTTCCTCAAATATGAAAGTGACATTTTCATTCTCATTCGACAATGTTTGGATAAGATTTATTCTTTCTTGAAATATATTTCTATTCTGGAAATTCTTCTATATGAGTTAGTCGAAAATGGTGATTTTAATTTGATCAACCCCCGTCAAATGTGCTGAGAAGAGAGATCATAATTCTGCAATAATCTGAACATTTACTGCTCTCATCACAGAATCTATACAAGACCTGGATTATCATGCACGGATGGAAAGTGTGGCATGTTGAGATTGTTTGTGCATGCCAGGAAATACATTACCTGCAGTGACACAACACAATTTGCTGAAAGATCTTGTCAGCGAACTACGGAGTCGAGCCCAAAATCGCCGACCGCGAGACAGCTCGGAAAACGTAGACATTTCGATATCAAGCTAAGAGAACACCATCAAAAGTGTACGAATAGCAAGAGGAATTCACTAGGAATGGACAAGTACTGTAGAATTTCGTTGTTATGTAAACAGAAATACTGCGTGTTTGCATTGTTTCGTCACAGATATTCACACGTAGCTGCTAAGCCGAGTTTAATACGCGCTGCGCGTTTGCAGTAGAATTGATTATGACGAAACACTGTGTAAGCGCATTTGTAACGTCATCGATATTCTGGTAGGCAGCAAATAATGCAAGCACTGGGTGTCCTTCTCTGAACATAATATCTCGCTGTCATTATGTCATGTCGACCTTTTCATGTCATTTATCAGAAAAGTTGGTGGGTTCCAAGATCATCTGGAATTCCTCTTGCTTATTTGCTACAGTTTGATGAAAATTGATGTCTTAAAGACCTACTATTTCTCTTTAATTCCATTATACATGTAAACCTGTATAAGAGGCAATTTCAACGCGTCTGGATATAAAACATAAAGCTTTCTTTACTTCTTATCCACAGAAATATGACGTTATTCACAAAAACGGAAATATTAATGATCATTCACAGATATCAACAAAGTATAAATCTGCAACAGCCATAACATTGGTGTATTGGATAGCCTGACTGAGACCCATTTATCACACAATGTTTGTCCATTGCTATCCTTAAGGAGGGTTTATTTTAGGGAACGAGTGTGGAGATCAGGAAAAAGTTTGAAAGTCAATCCTTTTTTCCTTTCTTTTTTCTTTCTTTTTCATTTCCTTTCCGATATTTGAATGAAAGGGCTACACACTGTTTATGACTTCTTTCAATGATATAAGATCCGTGATTTGCTATTATTTGTCTCTGCCCGGCACATGCAATGCCTTTAGTATTAACTTTCTGATCGAGATTTGCTGGAAGAAATCAAATTCTTTGCCTGCCTACATTTCAAACAAGGCAATCAGAACATTAAGGGGCTCTACGTGCTTGATGTACACTGCATGTGTAACTCTGAACTATACATGCAGGCATATCAAAACACGTATCAGTGCTTTTCGAAATTAGCTTAGACAAGGCCTGGAATGTATGTTGGTTGCAAAACTCGTTGCAAATCTCTGAGTCTCAAATGAACCAGAGACGTCTAAAACCTCATTTCGCCCCCTTCATCTGCTATCTTTACCTTATACTTCACTTCACGGTAAACGCATAGAGCACAAGTAAGGGACCAGAGGTACTCAGGAAAGTATCGTTTGAATGATGTCATTTATTTCTGAAAATCATGCCACATGTAAGCAATTCAATCTGTGTAGTACATATCTCCTCATGAATTCTGGACCAAGCCACAGACTGCTTCATTGATCAGCATGTCTACGATATCGATGACGATGCTGTTTGAATAATATTGTCCTGCATATACTCCTTCAACATCGCCGGAAATATCTTCATCCGAGAGCGAGAGGTCGGAGGAGTCAATGTCGAAGTCTGTTAAGTCTGTTACTGTTGTAAACACATCGTCGTCATCGCTTTCAAAGTCCTCGTCTTCTGAAGACGTGCGCAGAAGTTCGGAGAGTTCGCTCGGACTGATGGAGGAAAAATCGTCTTCCTCGTCATCACTGTTGTCACCCTGCCTGTCGTGACTTTTCCGTGCATACTCCTCTTCGTCGAGAAGAGACAAATTCGATATATTACTGAAACTCTGGCTGTAAAGACTAATGTCTTCGTTGAAGAGGCACTCGTCGACATCCGAAACGGAACCCCAGAAAGATGTGACAGAGCTCCGCTCATCCCAACGAGAAGCCTCGTGATACTGCAAAGTAATACCAGGACAAGAGCAGAAAGAGTTTGGACTTGAAAGAATCTGTATAATACTTGCAGGTCACGGTATTTGTCATCATTATCGTATAAAATACGAGCCTTACAATAGACTTTTGCTGCTTTTCAAACTTGTTGGACAGAGTATAGCCATGAAGTGGGAAATGATTATTATTTGCCAAATGACATTGCCCTAAAATGATTTCTTGTCCATGGTATGAGAAAATATCGTTGATTTCCAGTATATAGTTGCCAATGTGTGTCTGAAGAGCGTCATATCTCAAGGACGTGTGGAAATTTACAATTAGAAAAGACAGAAACTTTGTAAAACAAGTGAGAATTGAGGAAGAGAAAACATACAGGACATAAATGAGACGGTCCGTCGTAATGCAAACTCAACATACAGACATCTTTGGCACTCAGGACTGTGCCCTGCTTTCCGTTATGGTTGTCACCAGAACCTTAAGAAAAGCAAGGTCAAAACAGAACAGATTTTAGTTTCCTCAAATATGAAAGTGACATTTTCATTCTCATTCGACAATGTTTGGATAAGATTTATTCTTTCTTGAAATATATTTCTATTCTGGAAATTCTTCTATATGAGTTAGTCGAAAATGGTGATTTTAATTTGATCAACCCCCGTCAAATGTGCTGAGAAGAGAGATCATAATTCTGCAATAATCTGAACATTTACTGCTCTCATCACAGAATCTATACAAGACCTGGATTATCATGCACGGATGGAAAGTGTGGCATGTTGAGATTGTTTGTGCATGCCAGGAAATACATTACCTGCAGTGACACAACACAATTTGCTGAAAGATCTTGTCAGCGAACTACGGAGTCGAGCCCAAAATCGCCGACCGCGAGACAGCTCGGAAAACGTAGACATTTCGATATCAAGCTAAGAGAACACCATCAAAAGTGTACGAATAGCAAGAGGAATTCACTAGGAATGGACAAGTACTGTAGAATTTCGTTGTTATGTAAACAGAAATACTGCGTGCTTGCATTGTTTCGTCACAGATATTCACACGTAGCTGCTAAGCCGAGTTTAATACGCGCTGCGCGTTTGCAGTAGAATTGATTATGACGAAACACTGTGTAAGCGCATTTGTAACGTCATCGATATTCTGGTAGGCAGCAAATAATGCAAGCACTGGGTGTCCTTCTCTGAACATAATATCTCGCTGTCATTATGTCATGTCGACCTTTTCATGTCATTTATCAGAAAAGTTGGTGGCTTCCAAGATCATCTGGAATTTCTCTTGCTTATTTGCTACAGTTTGATGAAAATTGATGTGTTAAAGACCTACTATTTCTCTTTAATTCCATTATACATGTAAACGTGTATAAGAGGCAATTTCAACGCGTATGGATATAAAACATAAAGCTTTCTTTACTTCTTATCCACAGAAATATGACGTTATTCACAAAAACGGAAGTATTAATGATCATTCACAGATATCAAGAAAGTATAAATCTCCAACAGCCATAACATTGGTGTATTGGATAGCCTGACTGAGACCCATTTATCACACAATATTTGTCCATTGCTATCCTTAAGGAGGGTTTATTTTAGGGAACGAGTGTGGAGATCAGGAAAAAGTTTGAAAGTCAATCCTTTTTTCCTTTCTTTTTTCTTTCTTTTTCATTTCCTTTCCGATATTTGAATGAAAGGGCTACACACTGTTTATGACTTCTTTCAATGATATAAGATCCGTGATTTGCTATTATTTGTCTCTGCCCGGCACATGCAATGCCTTTAGTATTAACTTTCTGATGGAGATTTGCTGGAAGAAATCAAATTCTTTGCCTGCCTACATTTCAAACAAGGCAATCAGAACATTAAGGGGCTCTACGTGCTTGATGTACACTGCATGTGTAACTCTGAACTATACATGCAGGCATATCAAAACACGTATCAGTGCTTTTCGAAATTAGCTTAGACAAGGCCTGGAATGTATGTTGGTTGCAAAACTCGTTGCAAATCTCTGAGTCTCAAATGAACCAGAGACGTCTAAAACCCCATTTCGCCCCCTTCATCTGCTATCTTTACCTTATACTTCACTTCACGGTAAACGCATAGAGCACAAGTAAGGGACCAGAGGTACTCAGGAAAGTATCGTTTGAATGATGTCATTTATTTCTGAAAATCATGCCACATGTAAGCAATTCAATCTGTGTAGTACATATCTCCTCATGAATTCTGGACCAAGCCACAGACTGCTTCATTGATCAGCATGTCTACGATATCGATGACGATGCTGTTTGAATAATATTGTCCTGCATATACTCCTTCAACATCGCCGGAAATATCTTCATCCGAGAGCGAGAGGTCGGAGGAGTCACTGTCGAAGTCTGTTAAGTCTGTTACTGTTGTAAACACATCGTCGTCATCGCTTTCAAAGTCCTCGTCTTCTGAAGACGTGCGCAGAAGTTCGGAGAGTTCGCTCGGACTGATGGAGGAAAAATCGTCTTCCTCGTCATCACTGTTGTCACCCTGCCTGTCGTGACTTTTCCGTGCATACTCCTCTTCGTCGAGAAGAGACAAATTCGATATATTACTGAAACTCTGGCTGTAAAGACTAATGTCTTCGTTGAAGAGGCACTCGTCGACATCCGAAACGGAACCCCAGAAAGATGTGACAGAGCTCCGCTCATCCCAACGAGAAGCCTCGTGATACTGCAAAGTAATACCAGGACAAGAGCAGAAAGAGTTTGGACTTGAAAGAATCTGTATAATACTTGCAGGTCACGGTATTTGTCATCATTATCGTATAAAATACGAGCCTTACAATAGACTTTTGCTGCTTTTCAAACTTGTTGGACAGAGTATAGCCATGAAGTGGGAAATGATTATTATTTGCCAAATGACATTGCCCTAAAATGATTTCTTGTCCATGGTATGAGAAAATATCGTTGATTTCCAGTATATAGTTGCCAATGTGTGTCTGAAGAGCGTCATATCTCAAGGACGTGTGGAAACTTACAATTAGAAAAGACAGAAACTTTGTAAAACAAGTGAGAATTGAGGAAGAGAAAACATACAGGACATAAATGAGACGGTCCGTCGTAATGCAAACTCACCATACAGACATCTTTGGCACTCAGGACTGTGCCCTGCTTTCCGTTATGGTTGTCACCAGAACCTTAAGAAAAGCAAGGTCAAAACAGAACAGATTTTAGTTTCCTCAAATATGAAAGTGACATTTTCATTCTCATTCGACAATGTTTGGATAAGATTTATTCTTTCTTGAAATATATTTCTATTCTGGAAATTCTTCTATATGAGTTAGTCGAAAATGGTGATTTTAATTTGATCAACCCCCATCAAATGTGCTGAGAAGAGAGATCATAATTCTGCAATAATCTGAACATTTACTGCTCTCATCACAGAATCTATAGAAGACCTGGATTATCATGCACGGATGGAAAGTGTGGCATGTTGAGATTGTTTGTGCATGCCAGGAAGTACATTACCTGCAGTGACACAACACAATTTGCTGAAAGATCTTGTCAGCGAACTACGGAGTCCAGCCCAAAATCGCCGACCGCGAGATAGCTCGGAAAACGTAGACATTTCGATATCAAGCTAAGAGAACACCATCAAAAGTGTACGAATAGCAAGAGGAATTCACTAGGAATGGACAAGTACTGTAGAATTTCGTTGTTATGTAAACAGAAATACTGCGTGCTTGCATTATTTCGTCACAGATATTCACATGTAGCTACTCTGAGTTTAATACGCGGTGCGCGTTTGCAGTAGAATTGATTATGACGAAACACTGAGTAAGCGCATTTGTAACGTCATCGATATTCTGGTAGGCAGCAAATAATGCAAGCACTGGGTGTCCTTCTCTGAACATAATATCTCGCTGTCATTATGTCATGTCGACCTTTTCATGTCATTTATCAGAAAAGTTGGTGGGTTCCAAGATCATCTGGAATTTCTCTTGCTTATTTGCTACAGTTTGATGGAAATTGATGTGTTAACGACCTACTATTTCTCTTTAATTACATTAGACATGTAAACGTGTATAAGAGGCAATTTCAACGCGTATGGATATAAAACATAAAGCTTTCTTTACTTCTTATCCACAGAAATATGACGTTATTCACAAAAACGGAAGTATTAATGATCATTCCCAGATATCAACAAAGTATAAATCTGCAACAGCTATAACACTTGTGTATTGGATAGCCAATGTTTTGTCCATTGCTATCATTAAGGAGGGTTTATTTTAGGGAACGGGTGTGGAGATCAGTACAAAGTTTGAAAGTCAATCCTTTTTTCCCTTTCTTTTTTCTTTCTTTTTCATTTCCTTTCCGATATTTGAATGAAAGGGCTACACACTGTTTCTAACTTTTTTTTTCAATGATACAAGATCCGTGATTTGCTATTATTTGTCTCTGCCCGGCACGTGCAATGCCTTTAGTATTAACTTTCTGGTCGAGATTTGCTGGAAGAAACCAAATTCTTTGCCTGCCTACATTTCAAACAAGGCAATCAGAACATAAATGGGATCTACGTGCTTGATGTACACTGCATGTGTAACTCTGTACTATACATGCAGGCATATCAAAACACGTATCAGTGCTTTTCGAAATTTAATAGCTTAGACAAAGCCTGGAATGTATGTTGGTTGCAAAACTCGTTGCAAATCTCTGAGTCTCAAATGAACCAGAGACGTCTAAAACCCCATCTCGCCCCCTTCATCTGGTATCTTTACCTTATACTTCACTTAACGGTAAACGCATAGAGCACAAGTAAGGGACCAGAGGTACTCAGGAAAGTATCGTTTGAATGATGTGATTTATTTCTGAAAATCATGCCACATGTAAGCAATTCAATCTGTGTAGTGCATATCTCCTCATGAATTCTGGACCAAGCCACAGACTGCTTCATTGATCAGCATGTCTACGACATCGATGACGATGCTGTTTGAATAATATTGTCCTGCATATACTCCTTCAACATCGCCGGAAATATCTTCATCCGAGAGCGAGAGGTCGGAGGAGTCACTGTCGAAGTCTGTTAAGTCTGTTACTGTTGTAAACACATCGTCGTCATCGCTTTCAAAGTCCTCGTCTTCTGAAGACGTGCGCAGAAGTTCGGAGAGTTCGCCCGGACTGATGGAGGAAAAATCGTCTTCCTCGTCATCACTGTTGTCACCCTGCCTGTCGTGACTTTTCCGTGCATACTCCTCTTCGTCGAGAAGAGACAAATTCGATATATTACTGAAACTCTGGCTGTAAAGACTAATGTCTTCGCTGAAGAGGCACTCGTCGACATCCGAAACGGAACCCCAGAAAGATGTGACAGAGCTCCGCTCATCCCAACGAGAAGCCTCGTGATACTGCAAAGTAATACCAGGACAAGAGCAGAAAGAGTTTGGACTTGAAAGAAAAATGTATAATACTTGCAGGTCACGGTATGTGTCATCATTATCGTATAAAATACGAGCCTTACAATAGACTTTTGCTGCTTTTCAAACTTGTTGGACAGAGTTATAGCCATGAAGTGGGAAATGATTATTGTTTGCCAAATGACATTGCCCTAAAATGATTTCTTGTCCATGGTATGAGAAAATATCGTTGATTTCCAGTATATAGTTGCCAATGTGTGTCTGAAGAGCGTCATATCTCAAGGACGTGTGGAAACTTACAATTAGAAAAGACAGAAACTTTGTAAAACAAGTGAGAATTGAGGAAGAGAAAACATACAGGACATAAATGAGACGGCCCGTCGTAATGCAAACTCACCATACAGACATCTTTGGCACTCAGGACTGTGCCCTGCTTTCCGTTATGGTTGTCACCAGAACCTTAAGAAAAGCAAGGTCAAAACAGAACAGATTTTAGTTTCCTCAAATATGAAAGTGACATTTTCATTCTCATTCGACAATGTTTGGATAAGATTTATTCTTTCTTGAAATATATTTCTATTCTGGAAATTCTTCTATATGAGTTAGTCGAAAATGGTGATTTTAATTTGATCAACCCCCATCAAATGTGCTGAGAAGAGAGATCATAATTCTGCAATAATCTGAACATTTACTGCTCTCATCACAGAATCTATACAAGACCTGGATTATCATGCACGGATGGAAAGTGTGGCATGTTGAGATTGTTTGTGCATGCCAGGAAATACATTACCTGCAGTGACACAACACAATTTGCTGAAAGATCTTGTCAGCGAACTACGGAGTCGAGCCCAAAATCGCCGACCGCGAGATAGCTCGGAAAACGTAGACATTTCGATATCAAGCTAAGAGAACACCATCAAAAGTGTACGAATAGCAAGAGGAATTCACTAGGAATGGACAAGTACTGTAGAATTTCGTTGTTATGTAAACAGAAATACTGCGTGCTTGCATTATTTCGTCACAGATATTCACATGTAGCTACGCCGAGTTTAATACGCGCTGCGCGTTTGCAGTAGAATTGATTATGACGAAACACTGAGTAAGCGCATTTGTAACGTCATCGATATTCTGGTAGGCAGCAAATAATGCAAGCACTGGGTGTCCTTCTCTGAACATAATATCTCACTGTCATTATGTCATGTCGACCTTTTCATGTCATTTATCAGAAAAGTTGGTGGCTTCCAAGATCATCTGGAATTTCTCTTGCTTATTTGCTACAGATTGATGGAAATTGATGTGTTAACGACCTACTATTTCTCTTTAATTACATTAGACATGTAAACGTGTATAAGAGGCAATTTCAACGCGTATGGATATAAAACATAAAGCTTTCTTTACTTCTTATCCAAAGAAATATGACGTTATTCACAAACACGGAAGTATTAATGATCATTCCCAGATATCAAGAAAGTATAAATCTGCAACAGCTATAACATTTGTGTATTGGATAGCCAATGTTTTGTCCATTGCTATTATTAAGGAGTTTTTATTTTAGGGAACGGGTGTGGAGATCAGTACAAAGTTTGAAAGTCAATCCTTTTTTTCCTTTCTTTTTTCTTTCTTTTTAATTTCCTTTCCGATATTTGAATGAAAGAGCTACACACTGTTTATAACTTTTTTTCAATGATACAAGATCCGTGATTTGCTATTATTTGTCTCTGCCCGGCACATGCAATGCCTTTAGTATTAACTTTGTGGTCGAGATTTGCTGGAAGAAACCAAATTCTTTGCCTGCCTACATTTCAAACAAGGCAATCAGAACATAAATGGGATCTACGTGCTTGATGTACACTGCATGTGTAACTCTGTACTATACATGCAGGCATATCAAAACACGTATCAGTGCTTTTCGAAATTTAATAGCTTAGACAAAGCCTGAAATGTATGTTGGTTGCAAAACTCGTTGCAAATCTCTGAGTCTCAAATGAACCAGAGACGTCTAAAACCCCATCTCGCCCCCTTCATCTGGTATCTTTACCTTATCCTTCACTTCACGGTAAACGCATAGAGCACAATTAAGGGACCAGAGGTACTCAGGAAAGTATCGTTTGAATGATGTCATTTCTCTGAAAATCATGCCACATGTAAGCAATTCAATCTGTGTAGTGCATAACTCCTCATGAATTCTGGACCAAGCCACAGACTGCTTCATTGATCAGCATGTCTACGATATCGATGACGATGCTGTTTGAATAATATTGTCCTGCATATACTCCTTCAACATCGCCGGAAATATCTTCATCTGAGAGCGAGAGGTCGGAGGAGTGACTGTCGAAGTCTGTTACTGTTGTAAACACATCGTAACAGTCAGTGACCAGAGCATCTCATCCAATCAAAACCAAGGATTTTGCTGAAATTGTCAGCGCTGACAAACGTTGATGAAACATCCCCCGGAAAGGCATTCGCATTGTCGAAATTCACCCATTTGATTTATTTTCAAATCATTATTACGATGTGATACAGTGACAAATCATGATCTCCACTTTTACTCTCATCACAGAAGCAGAAAACCTGTATTAGCATTTTCATCTAAATCCTTGCCCCCCCCCCTACTATATTTTGATTTATTGACTTAATACAGAGAATAAACGTGATGTTAATGTTGTACTTTGATCAGGTTCGCTGGACCAGGTATAATGATAAAACAATCGCAGAGACAAATTCCCCCGTACTTCGATTGATTTATTAATGGACCACGCCTCGCGCTTTTGTCTACCTCTCGGAAATCTTGTAGCTTGCAGAAAGATCTCGACTCAGGCGTATTTAAAGAACGTAGCGCCCTCTATCATTGGTCACGATCCGATCTCTCTCGCGAAGGTTTGTTTTGATTATTGTCCTTTTGCAATGCTTTATACTGTGTGAACTTTGATAGTTGGAAGGAAATTTACATGGGATTTTGATATAACTATTAATTCATGGTGTTTATATTTGTCTGTTAACGTAGGTAGTGCTGATGCATGATGAAGATTTTCGTTTAATTCGTATCAGTGTAATCTGTTTAGTCCCACGTCTATAGTTTCGTGTGGGTTACTCTTTATTCACAATCACTATCGCATAAGATTAAAAAGTTTGATTTTAAAACCGGAGCTCCAGAGGGTAACGTAGAAATGATTAAATACAGCAATAGAGCATCAGTAATCTTATCACTGAAACGGAGACCAGAACTTTAATGTTCTCTAGTTGCTCATCCGGAGCTGCGGGTGCTAGCTCAGTCCGGGAAACCTGCTCATGAGGACGGCCCCCCGTCCGAACAATGCCTCGCCTCATGAGGCCCCTCGGAAGGCGTCATGAGGCCTGTATATTACTACAGCTGTGTCTGTGTATGTGTGCACTTGTGCTTCCTACATGAATAACACAACAATACAAATGCAGGCAATAACCAGTCCAGACAGATCAATTGTCATTTGAGAGAAAAAGAAAAGGTGCAGGGGCCTTCTAGGACCCTGCATGTTTTCTTATTGCATTCTTTGTAAATTTTGCAGCCACGCTCATGACATGGCATGCCATGGATGTACCTGTTAGTATTTCTATGTAGTGTTGGGATTTTGTTTTCATAAGAAGGGTACCTAGGACTAGGTCTGTTTACTCTTGACTTGAGTCGTGGCATCTGAAGCGGAAGTTATGATCGTGATACAGAAATTTTTGAGCTAGGCCTACATATAATTCAAATAGGGCCTACCGTTAGATAAATGAACCTCACTGTATCTATACCTCATCCAAATCTGAAATCACCACTAGCTCAGATTTGGATCAGATGTGCTACTTTATGAAACCATGATATTACTTGCAACCTTCAACAAGCTCATGAGAGATATGACCACTGTTTACCACAGGCACAGCAGGCTGAAACCACTGAAAGATGGAGACAGGGCTTGGAACTGGTCTCGGCTATGGAATCAAGAAATCAATAGTACATCCAGGGAAAGGATCCCTTCCACTTTATCCTGATGGAACAAAGGTAGGTAGATGATGTGGGAGGGGGGTAAATGTAGTATCAATTTTAATTCAGTCAATTGAAATCAGAGCAGAAGCAGCAAAAGTGTAGAATTTTATGGCTGTTCGGACAATATTTTATTCCCAATTACTTAAAGTTGGGGTCATTTAAGACCTTTAGAGAAATGATGGTCAAAGAATGACTGCCGTTTTAAGCGCAGTGCAAACAATATCATAGTCACATGACCAAGATGGCTCTTGTTGAGTTTCTAGCTATCAAACATTGCCCTGGACAGCTTACAATCATCGATATGGTTTTACTAATGTTATTTATCAATCTTTGTTCAAATTCAATCTCGTTTAGAAACATTAAAATGCTATCTAATTCTGATAAGTCTAAAGCAATTGAGACATTTGATTACCCAAATAAAATCTAAATTCAAGTGCATGATGGTTACTTTGTCAAGTGTAATAGCATAATAATCTTTGTTTTGATGGTGATGAATAGTCCTAATACGCAGTGCTCATAATTTTGGTAGATTGTGTTTTGTTATACTGTCCTACATACAGTACATTATGTCAATTTGATAGTGAAAAATTAGTTTGTTTGTTTTTATGTTTTAGGTCACCTTTCATTACAAATGCAGTAAGTGTGACGAAGATGGGACAGTCATTGAGGACACAAAGAAGGTCAACAAACCCATGGAGATCCTCACAGGAAAATCCTTCAAGTTTGAGGTGTGGGAGAATGCTCTGAAGACAATGCGGCATGACGAAGTTGCAGAATTCTTGGTAGATCCTGAGGTGCGTTTCTCTCTAGTTAGAAAGCTGCATACCATAAATCTCTTTCTGTCTCTCTCTGTCCCTGTCATATATTTGTGTGTTTATGTGTGTGTATACATGTATTTCAAACAAACTTATACATTAACAATGTATTTGGATACACATTACCTGGTATGAGTTTTGATGAAAATTACTGATATATTCTTTCCTTGATTTTGGTTTTGAGATCCATTTGTATATTACTGCTGCAGCAATTTTGATGCACAATATCTGATGGCACAAGCCATGCTCTAAAGCACTGTAGAATCTTTAATGTCTCAAGGTAAAGAATGGGACGGTGTTTATGCTAAATGAGGATTAACTTCAGTGGGAAAGTTATGTTCGAGAAAGGCAACCATGTTGAAACTGTGAATCAGTGAAAATCTAAGATACTTCAGAAAATGAAGAAGAAAAGCAAGGTTTATTATAATTAAAAACATGACCTTTCATTGATTCTTGAAGCAAGTTGTCATAGTCCCCTAAACGTCTCAATTTAGTGGTATGTCTTGCTACTCCATGCATAAGTCAACTGACAAATTCACAGCTTAAAATAGTCAGATTTCTTATCATACAGCTGATCTTGGTTCTAGTTTGACCTCATGAGTTGATCTGATAAAGTTCAATTGAAGTTCAGTGCTTATGGGGAGAAATTACTGATGGCCTAATTTGACTATTTAAAAAAAAAAAATCACAGGATGTATGCCTTTATTTAAATGTTGCATTGAAATTGGAATTCTGCATGGAGTAATGTCTCTCTTAATCCGTTGAAGACGAGTCCCGAGAATACTCAGGCAGGTGTCTATGGAAAATGCGTGTTATAACAAAATCAGTCTGTCCTCAACAAGTTAAATGAAATTCATTTGTGGGGTAGATACAATCCAAGGATAATCCACTGTAGCTGAATAAAGTTAAAGTTCCTGTAAAATTTCTTGAGGCGTCAACATGGGTGTCAAGATGAATATCCTTTTGTAAACTTGTGAAATGCCCATATCATCTGTCCTGCAGCATTTGACATCATACCCACCAGTAGAAGCCAAGCTGCGTGACTTCAGGCATGGCAAGAAGATTACGGAGGAGAGGCATTGCTGTGGCATGGCGCAGGTCAACAAGTCTGGCCTGGGCTATGAGGACCTGGATGCCCTCATGAACAAGCTTGAGCCCCTGAAGTTCACAATGGAGATCGTCAGCATCGAGGAGCCCGGGCAGCATCGCCTGGAGGCCTGGGCTATGAACGACGAGCAGAAGCGGGCTGTTCTTCCGCAGCTCCGAGAGGAGGGCAACCGGCTCTACAAGGAGGGCGACTACGTGAGAGCAGCTGAGAAGTATGCCGAGGCCCTGGGGTGCCTGGAGAACCTGCTGCTGCATGAGAAGCCCAACAGTGCAGAGTGGCTGGAGCTCGACGGAGAGAAGATTCCGTTCCTCCTCAACTTTGCCCAGTGTAAACTCTATCTCAAGGAGTATTACCAGGTCATTGAGCACACCACCACAGTCTTGGAGAAGGATGAAGGTGAGATGTGTTTCTCATACTCTGCCGGTCTATGGCAGTCATGCAATAGATCTGCAACTTTGTTCTAAATGGATACATGTTGTGGTGTTAACACTTTTAACAACTTATGTTTCTTTTACTACATTTTTTTACTGAAATGAATTTGAAAGCACATGGATCTCCTAAAGGAGACCTCCAGATGATTTTCAGACTTTCATATTTGAACAACTATAAAGTAGTTATACTGTGTACAGAGTTTCAGAATTTAGATTGATTTGGATGAATAATGAGAATGTTTAAAAAAAAAAATGTAATGTATAAGGTTGATGGCATGGCAGCCTCACCATAAGAATGCATGAGTTGGGGCTCAAGCTAGCAGAAGAGAAGAAGAAGGCATGCATAGATTCTAAACAGGTGAACTTGTTAAGCAAGCAGTATTGTAATGGAATTTCACTGCTACATTTCTGAAATATGTGAGCCTCCTATGTCATATGTCATCCATAGGCGTTTTCACATCAGCCCGATAAAAATCCAAGCTCGAGATATTTTTCGCAGAAAATAGTCAGCAAAATAGAGCACTGTTTCGAAACATTGGGCTGATGTGAAAACGCCTATTGTTCAGTGTATTATTTGCTTTAGGTTTTAGAGTATTGGTTTGTCTGCTCAAGGACCACAATAAGTTCCACAAATCTATACATGGAGCTGTCGATTTATGCACACATGATGTGAAATTATGAAAATAGTCTGGAATGCCCCTTTAAGTATCCGTCATAATCAGTTCTGTAATGCAAAAATAAAATAAATAGATGAATCAAAATTGAAAAAATAAGCAGCAAATTGGAAAAAACCCCCAAACTTTTGTCTGTGAGAGTGAATGTTGAACACAAACTAATGGACAAAGGTTCTGCTTTGTTGGATATTATATTTGGTATCAAAATTTTCCCATTCAATCCCAGACAATGTGAAGGCACTGTATAGAAGAGCCAAGGCACATGCAGCATGCTGGAACTTCTTTGAGGCCAGGAAGGATTTCACAAAGGCTGCCAAACTAGACACAAAGCTTGGAGCCAGCATCCGCAAGGAACTAGCTATCATCGATGAGACCGAGAAGCAGAAGGACCGCGAAGACAAGACCAAACTGAAAAATTTGTTCAGTGAGTGAGGGGGTGCTACGCATCGCATGATTCCCTCAGATGAGATGAGCTACACAGTAAGGCATGTATTGGCTTGTTTGCCACTTTTACTACTAGATCTCATGGACTAGAGAGATTTAGTCTCATTTTCAGGATAAATTTGAAATATCTTGCCAGCAGCGAGAACATGAAGACCGCTAGACAAAGCCTTTCAGTGTCAGGAAATGCATGTGTGATGGGTATGAAGAAGTCTATTTCAACACTTGAAATGCTTTAATGAATGTTACTTCATCACTTTTTTTTTCTTTTTTTAAAAGGACGCTTGATGTGTCTTACATTGCTTTTTTTTTGTTACTTTTGAAAAATATGAAGACTTCCATAGCATACATGTTTATAGCTGATGTGGAAAAGTGTTTTGTAGGGACTTGTGAATACAAAGTCAGAAAACTTTTGCTTGTAATTTTCTCAAACCGCGGGAGAAAACATGTACTGCCAAACTAGTGAGGCATAAAAATGTGACGTGTGTGTACGGTGTGTCTGCAGTTACATAGTTAGCTTCTGCACTAGCTTTTAAAGCAGTAAACAGACTGTCTTATGCTTGATGCTCGTTCAGACTGTCATGAGATATTGATGATGATGATGATGGTGATAGAGACAATGATGATAATAATTGCTCTTTTTGCTGCTTTTATTGAGATTGTAAGTTCACATGGCACATTGGAAGACACCAGTGCAGTGCTTCATGATAATTGTCAAATTAGTTGAGTGACATGCAGCCCTGTTCATGAGTGTATGCATGGATGAAAGACTACAGTGTACACTGTACCAGCATACAGTATCTATCTACTGATGTGCTGTCTTTAGTATTCATATAGGTTGACAATTTTTCCTGCATTTTCGGTTTGAGACAAACAATTTTATTTATTCGGAAAGTTATGACATCAAAGCAGAAAATAATGCAACTAATGCATGAAACATTCAGATGTAACATTGGTTGCATGCATCTCTTGATATTGAATAGTTTGGTATTTATTACACTGTAATGCACAATCTTGTAATAACTTTATTTGTGAAGTTGATGAGAATAATAATAGAGATTACCTTTTGCAATTGCTTAGACCTGAAAATGTGAATAGTAGCCCTGTAAGACAAAGAAACTAATGACCTAATTCTTTTCTAGTCATATGTTTTACAGAGCATCAAAGTAATATATTTCTTTCTGTCATTCCTCTTCGCCTGTTTTTCTCATCATTACTTGATGTAATCTTTGTTATCATAGTGCAATGAGATAACAAAAATTATGGGCTATCCCATTATTGATACAGTTTGCTGATATTCCTGTGGATTTGAATTACAAATAAAAATTATATCAACTCATACAGAAGCTATGGAGAAGTTAATTCCTCCAACATGTCATACTCTGCACTGAGTAGAGGTTTGCCAATCTTTCCAGTTAAAATCATGCTTGTGTTTGTATGACATTGCTGGAGTGTCAAACCAACAGAGAAGTATGTTATATGACAGAGATATGACTACTGCACTATGTAGTTCTGTCATCATAACTCAAGATGTAAAAACTCAGTTAAAAAAGAAAAGAAGATGCAAAAAAAAAAAGTGCTGCATGCAATTGTATAATAGGCAATAATCAAAATGTAATCTTCTTGGAGAAATAAACTTATGCATGCTGTTCAGCAAGTTAAATAAAATAAAAATAACATATTTTTTGCTTTGACCAGCGTTGCAACATGGTTAACGCTCTGAGGACATGAAATGTGTCTTTTCATGAAAATTTTTGTGATGTTTATGGTTTGATTTGATTTTTTCCTCTATCCATTCCTGTTTGCCTATCATAAGCTTCTAGTGATTTTATCTTCAGATGCCAAAATTGTGTGCTATTAGTGTAAGATACAAAAGCATGTATTACAAGGGCATTCCTACTTCGTCCTGTCAATGTAGATAAAAATATTGTGAAAAGCAAGCTTTGTCCGTTGTATTAACATCAGATTGGAAATTTGTTGCATTTATGTCACTCTTGACTATTGGCTGAATCCTTGTGTTCATTAGATAGCTTGTTTCAATGAAGAGGACACCCCAGTTGTCTTGATTCAAGATAAGGATGCTATACATGTGTACAGCAATTTTTCAACCAACCTCACCTGGAAATATATCAATATAATTTGCGTCTGTGTCACAAATGAGTCCGTTGCAAAAATATTGCTAAATAGCATGTTTGTCTTATAAAATTCAAAAAAAAAAAGACTATTACATGTGAAGATGTGATGACAAGTTTTCAAGAGGAGAAATATGTTTTGTTTTATTTTGTTAAATGGTAAATGCAATGTGAGTGTCTATGATACTTATAGCTTTTCTATGGGAACTGCACCAGGAGACAATTGTCCCTACAGGCATATTCTCAGGGACTGAGTGAAAACATCCCATAAAGATCTCTAGAATGGGAAAGTAAAGTAGTCCATTGCAACTATGTCCTGTTAAACTGATTGCTTGTTTCCCATTAGTTTTCAGGTGATTTTCTCCCATGAAGTAGCATGTAGAAGTCCTGGGTCCTGCTGCATAAACAGACAATCAAACATAGGTCAGAAATCAAATTGAGTTGGGTATATGTATCAGCCAATCAGAATTGAGTATTTGGATAGTTGGATTTGATTTTCTGACTTGTGTTTGATCTCAACTTTGATGCAAACAGAGCCATGTTTGAATTAATGAAAACCGTATTGCAATTGTTGCTAACCTCCCGTCTGTGTGCTCTGAGTACATATAAGGTGTAATGTCTAACATGGTCCTCATTGCAATGCAAAATTGTAAACATAAACAAGTATTCAGCAGCCTTGGAAGATGAAGATATGATATTCATTTGAGATTATGTGTCATACAGTCTGATTTTATCATGTGTATTTTTTAATAGATGCTGTACATAATGCTTTATGATAGGCTTGTTTGTGAAATAAACAACCAAGTACAATGTATTGTTACAGTGAAGCTAAATTCTTGTGCCATTGTCGTATATTGGGTAAAACTTACAGCCTTTCATAAAATTATTTTGTGCTCCTTGGTTGAGCAGACACTATATTCAACAATCATCACCAGTACATGTACTAGTAATTCATATCCATAGCTGTTTTTATAATCAGAGCATGATGAAAATAGAATAAGTGTTAAGGAAACAACCTCACATACACGTACAGAATCATCATGTATTTCATCCAAAGATTTATTGACTACCACATCGCTAAAGACCAACATCAGATTTTGCTTATTGGTATTTGTATTATTTTTTGCATTTATTTCACATCACTTGAATATGCACAAGCATGTATGCATGTATATATTTATATAATTATATATATACATGAGTTTGTTCGCAAAAAGTCCATTTTTTGAAGATTTCGAAGTACGGTCCTCTGTTATAAAGTACAAAATAATACCTTTTAAATGATATATTGGTCACTACATATACAGGTACATTTTTTGAAGTTATGGTCAAAAGAAGCAAAAATGTTCTTATTATTCTCTCTATTTTTTCTTGACCTTTAATCGCAAATATCTCCATTTGGCAAATATGGACTTATCGGTTTTTTTCGAACAAACTCTTCATATATATATATATTATATGTGTGGTGTGTGTGTGTGTGTGTGTGTGTGTATACAGCTGTATATATATGTATGATGAAATGATACATATATACATATGTATATATACACAATATACATATAAAAACAGTGGCGGATCCAGAGGGGGCGCAACCGGCGCATGCCCCCCCCCCCCCTTTATTTTTTGTTAAAACAAAAGAAATAAAAAGAGCAAAATGAAATGAAACCCGGAAGTGGAATCAGAAATATTAGTTGTGCCCCCCCCCCCCCCTTACAGAATTCCTGGATCCACCCCTGTATTATATATATACATAGAACATAACACGGGAATATACACAAAACAGTTTCAAAACAAGAATAGAACAAGGACTGTTACCATAGAATAGAAGATATAATTATAGTAAAACAGTAAAAAATGCCGAAATGTGAGGGAATGATGACAACAATGGAATATTTTCCGGTCAAGCGATTGTGTTTTGAAAAAACTTTTCAGTGTGATTTCAGACATGAGAAGTCTTAAAAATTCTAGCAAACAAACTCGAAAAACCAAGGTTTTTTTTTTTTTTTAACCCAAATCCATGCAGGACATTCTGCTTCGTTGATAACAAGTTTTGATTCAAAGTTGATGTGAGGTACAATAACAAAAGAAAAATCATATACATGTATTCAACAAAAAATATACACAGTGGCGGGTCTATAGAGGGGGGTATAGGCGCTTTAACCCCCTTGGGTTCATTTTTCTTTGTTTTTTCTTTGTTTTGTTTTTGGGTTAAGGGTTGTTTTAAAACCTTCCTTGCGGTTTTTGTTTTTTTGTTTTGTTTAGTTTAGTTTTAGTTTTGTTTTTTGTTTTTGCTTGTCAGTCGATTTGGGAGAGAAGTGGCAGCAAAAAAATGTGAAGATTTTTTTTCTTTCCTTCGTTTTGGCTTGTCATGATCCATCGTCTTTGAATCAACTCCCCCCCCCCCCCACTTTAGCAGAGAGCTAGATCTGCCCCTGATATATGACACAAAACAAATTTTCTAACATATCATGGTATATTTTACAATAAACTTCCTGATTTAAGCTTATAGGCCTATACACAATTTAAGAATAGCTTGTGCCTTGTAAGTACACGTATCAATATTGGAAGCATAAACAAGGCCAATCGGTTTTTATAATTCTTGAATGCTCTATGGAGAAAAATTTTGAATGTGTGTATATGAGTCATAACAGTTGATTTAATTTTTTGACATGATCGTATGTAGACCTATATAATACTTTAAATATCACTGTCATACGTATTAAAGTTGCCGAGTGATTTTGATCGTTTACTTGCAACATTTATCATAATACACGGTATAAACCTTGCAAAACTGCTTCCGCATGCTTGATATGCATTATGATTGTGAGAAACAGTCACTAGTGAACGCGCATCATTATTTGCATATATGATCTGTATCCATGGTCACCCGGATTGGTCATCAGGATCACCATTCGTAAAAGCGCACCCGTGTTTGATGAACTTGAAACTGTAAATATTTGTAGTGTGCACTCTTACAAGTGCGGGAAATACCTCTCTTTGTGTGCTGTGTGTCCCGCGCACGATTTCATTATGTATTTGTTATAATCTGCTTTTGTGTGTTCATGTGATGGCTGTCCATATTTATAGCACTGTGAACAGCTCAGTGAAACGTGCACACAGCACAACCCAACCATCACAACCTCGTGTGGACTTGACTGGAAGGCTGCGGTAGGTATGAGTGGAGTGTGCATATAAAGCCAGTAGGCATTACGTTTGCCATGTCTTTTCAAAGATTAATGTGTGTGCATGACTGTAAATGCCTAGACTGTCCTTGTTATCAAGGCCCTGATATTGCGATGATGCGTAATATTTAAGTAGACCTAGTGTGTATGTACATATTAAACTACTTATATACTGCGCTCCATTGTGAGTGCAGTTAAAAGATTAAATCTTGATAACTTATTCATTGGTACATAATACCATATAATATATTTCAGTGTTCAAATAATGACAGGAAATGCACAGACTCATTACCAAGTTCAAAGATGAGGTTAGATTCTAACGTTACTACTAGAATAATGTTCTGCTTACTCTTAAAGTAATCAATATGTCGATATTTTTAAGGTTTTAGTACTGAATTTTTGATGCGCGAAACCGGCGACGATGCCCTGCTTCGGAATTGTCCTCAAGCAGAAGGGCGATACTGTAAGGCCTACTCAATACTTCGAAGGTCAAAGGTGGATAAGGGTTCCCTAACCCACAGAACTCTTACTGTGCCCTAACCTTGGAAAAAAAATATCCCATGTGGTTATACCAGGGACGCAAAAAATACCTGGTAAGGAATTACCTGCGTTTAGATTGTACCAACTGCTACCTACCACCGGGACCGCGGGTGACCAGGGTGAGGAGAGGGCTGAAAGGGGCTGCAGCCCCCCCCCCCCCCACCCCACCCCGACATAGGCCCACACGCTAGAACAAATAAACAAAAACAATAAAAAGAATTTTAAAAACCAATATTGACTTTGGAAGGCTCTACCCGTCGAAAAGGAAACGAAAGGGGTAAGGGGATGTACGTGGGAAGGGAAACATTATGATCCTTGATCTAACCAACCACGAGCACCCCCCCCACACATGTACACACTAAAAACCTAACAACAATAAATAAAACTTTGCGCGGCCCGTGTTTAGCATAAGACATACTTATTTTCCATGCAAGACGCTCCAACAGGGGACTAACCTTGACCTAGTAAAATTCATTGACGCGTAAATTCCTCATTATCATAATTGTTACTCTACACTGGAGGATACATGCAGAGCCCATTGAAAGTTTTCCCCTGAAAGTTTAGTATACATCGATCAGAAAGGAAATTTCAGACTAATTATAGAGCTGTGGTAGTGTTTCTTCTATAAACAAGGTAGTGTGACTTAGCAAAATGCATCACATCAAAAGGGCTTATATATACTTATTATTTTACAGATATTCTTCTTGATATAATAATCATTATGCTGTCAATACTGATGATTTATTTCGCCTTTACTTTTTGAACAACGACAAACGACATTCTCAAGTATGCATGTGTCTTCCCTCTATACACTGATACGGCTTTATATTAAATATAGATTCTGATAATGACATATCTGTCTCGTAGAGGCTGTATCAAAAGACAAAAATGGCGCAGAGTGGAGAACACGAACATGACCACGAAAGAAACATATTGTAGGAGGGCGCAATGCAGATGAAAAAACAGTGGCAGGATGCGTGGTACGAGGGAGACTGTAAGAAACGCAAACAGAGATGTCAGCAAGTAAGTCCGTATGTATGTGATCTGTGCAGAATGAATCTTTAAAACTGACTGTCACCTTTTTACAGCATCAAGCATTTTTTCAATAGTAGTGAACATGAAAACGTTATTTCGGATTTGAGCTAAATCTGGGTAATGTGTTTGAAATATAACATGAACAATGTCTGCAATCCAACTTGATTCAAGATTTTCTTCATATATTCGTGCAAAATCATATAAGCCTATAAGCTTGTTTATCTAAGACACTGTGGCTATATATGATTTACGGTATCTATCTCAGTCAGCTGTCCGCAGTCATGTTTTTAATAAAACTATACCTTAATATGTTACAGATCCATTCAGATAAGTCATAGAATAAACGCCAAGGTTGCAATTCATATAATCATTCTGTATAAGCGTTTTTCGTAAATCTTGTCCAACTATGAATGAATCTCATCCGCAGGTGGTTAAAGGAACATATCAGCAGATTGACTGACGGGAAAGTCTAATCTTCGCATCTTTGTCCCCATGTGTGGAGCTGCTAGGGACCTACACTGGTAATGATATTGTGTATATCAACCTCAGTTATTCGTCCCTTTCAACCTATAAACCTTTAGTGCAAAAACGACACTAGATCGCCAGTCATGTTCCCTGCATGATCCATTAAATGTTCTTTGAAGTCTGCATACTTTTCAAGCTCCGTGGGATATAAACTTTGCCAGAGTCTATTTCTACAAGGTTACACCCATACACCAGCTCACTCTTTAAGCATTTCCCCCTCGCTTTTCTATTCTCGCTCTATATGCACATTGAAAAATCAAACTTTGTAGAATTTATTTTCATGTTTTCCCCAAATGCGCTGTGTATATAGGCCTTCTGCTAGCCAACAGAATGCTCAAATAAGCCACAGACAGTGTCTGCACCTGCGTCATCTCGCTTTTAATTGTTCATGGATGTGGTGAATAGATGAACTTTGCCCTATAAATTGTCCAAATAGTAATGACGCGGCCTCAACTTTTCTCTCTTTTCTTTGTATATTCCCATTCAAATGTATGGAATGGTCTCCAAAGACTATGCTGTTCAATATAAAAGCATCGCTATGTCCTGAAGCCATTCTGATTTCTTGTTGCTGTTCTTGTCTGCATTTATTCTGGCTGTTCTGTTTGTTTTGTTTTTTGTTGTTGGTTTTTTTTTTTTGAGGGCCTGGTGTGATTGTACACCAATTAATTTTATATGGTGTGAAAGTGGTATGCTATTACTGTAAACATTTGTCTCAGAAAATCCATATCTTATTATATATATATATATATATATATATATATATATATGTCCTCGATTTGCTCAATGCAAGTCTACCGCACAATATATAACCTATGAAATACATGCTTTGTCGAAACTTATAGGTTACTAGAGCAAGGTCACGAGGTGATTGGTGTGGAGCTGGTGGACAAGGCTCTCACAATGTTTCTGGAAAGGCATGGAATCAAATACACGGAGAGCAGCGTTCCTTCCATTCCTAGTGGAAAATGCTACAAGGTGAAATTCAAATAAAAATTGACTTTAATTGATACCAACGTGTACGTAAGACAGCCATTTGTCTACTTTTGTTAGTCCGATAGAGTGATTTGTTGCTGAAATTTAAGATTTCTTTCTTCCTTTCACTTTAAATATCTGTCCATTCGTATTGACTTCTAAATATTATGCAGTGTTAGTACCTATATGTATACATGGTATACTTGCTATTTGAGTCATTACAGTGGTTCCTAGTCCAGATACACATATATTTGCCTCAGTAGACGTAATTCTTTTACAGTTTAGCTATCCATTTTCTCATGTTAGCAATTCTTGTGGAAGGGTTTTTGTCATCAGTTTTCACTTTTGTTTTCTCAATCTCAGCATTTGGAATAGTCAAATGGGGTTGGGACATAGAAAGATATATATGATATACAGAGAGAGAGAGAGAGAGAAAGAGAGACAGAGACTTAAAACAGTCATGCTTACATTAGGGAAAACAAAGGTAACACGGTAGGCGAGAAAAAAGAAATAAATGGTAGCTTCGAGAAGGCTGGAAAATCTTGATCATGTAAAGCTTAACTCTCGTTAAGTATACCGAAGAATTGACTAGCAAACAGATTGGTGAGTTTTGAAGTGAATTCCTCTTCTGTTTTGACTCTAGAGTGACGATGGCAAACTGACCCTGTACAAATGCAACATTTTTGATCTGGACACGTGAGTTGTAAATTTCTTGTCAGTATATAAACGTGCTTCCCAAGTTCCCAGTGCTTCAAGTGTACATCACGATTAGATGGAAAATTGTACCGTCAGGCCTGATATCTGAGTCACGAAAACTTGATAATTTTGTACTGCTTACTTTTAAGAATCAAGACGGCTAATTTTTGCATTGTAAGAAGATGAGGCCTAAATTTCTAAATTTCTGTGTTACTTGTATATCGAAGCACAGCTAGTTCCTCAAACACCCTAAATAAGTTTGTGAAAGCGGAAAAGATATCCATTTCATAAGTAAGCATTAAAGTTAAGCCCACTGTTTATCAATGGCTCACTCTGTTACACTTAATTCTTTGCAAAGATAATAATTGTTACCAAAAAGCATGTCAAACGCTTGAAATCAATTCCATTTTCTCACTTCACTGTTTTTGTAATTTTGTTACCCGAGAAGAATAAAAAAAAAACCCAATGTATTACGTTATGCAGACAGCATTTTTCAAATGAAGCACACTCTTCTTCAAGCATTTTCCCCCTATGACGGTTCGTGACACTGTGATATCAGGGAATGTATCATATAGGCTGTAAAGAATGAATACCCTATAATCATAATCATGATATGCATGTATGTATGTATCTTTTTGTCATACATATCTTTTTTCTATCTCGTATTAGTAATCTCTATTTATTTTCTTTACTTCATTTCTGCATTTTCAAACACAAATAATTATAATCATACATAACACGACATACATTGGATACATATCTGAATACGGTTACGGTTAGTTAATTCGAATGTTCGTTACTACAAAGGTCCGTTAATTTGAAAATGACAAAAAGGCCATTATTCCGAAGGTTCATTAATCCAAAAACGAAATGAGGTTCGTAATTCCAGAGGTTCACTAGTACACATTTTCTTTTGTTTATCGAATCAAGGAACTTTATTTCATTTTCGGATCAGTGAACCTTCGGAATAACATTTCCTATTTCATTGTCAGATTATATAACATCTATAAGGTATAGGAAATTGTATGTTTCGGAATATGGAACCTGATTAAGGTACAAAATACAGTGCTATAATTCAACAAAAATAATAGGCCAATATCATTGCGTATACCTTAAAGGTAATACATCGTGTATTAATAACATTGCCATGTAATCATGTTACTAATCTCTTGGAAATAATCACTGCCAAACGCAGGAGACTGCCATCATATTCTCATAAGCAGTTGCTTGATTTCAATAGCGTGCTTGAAAAATAAAATGTATAGGCTTTAAGCGAGTAAGTAAAAAAAAAATGAATAAGGAAGAAATGTAAGTGAAAAGGAAAAGAAAGAAAATTTATGGAGTGCGAGCGGAAGTGGTTACAGAGGGCATTTTCATACTTGTGTGTATTGCATATGTAATTGGAAGTATTACATATGTGTAAATATTCACGTGCTTGTGTATAATCATTACGTGCAGGAATCTTATAGGGAAAGTTGATGGGATGTGGGAATCTGGGGCAATGACTGACATACCTCCACAGGAAAGAGTCAGGTAGGTTTCTTGTTATGTCATTTCTGACTATAGAATACTCCTTGTAGCCCTCAGTAGAGCTTAAATAGCTTTAAGTATAAGCTCAAAATATTTTCTTTCCAATCGGTTTCATGGTAATTAAATGTCTGCATATTTCAACCAATGTTTTCTAGAAGTACTTTCATTAAGAATACTCGAAAGGTCATCTTCTGTTTCATTCATTATTCTATAAATGGTATATATAAATGCACACTGTAAACACTTTGTGCATAGACCTGTACTGTGTAACATTACATGTATATCCGTACCAGGGATCATAATTGTGTCCTTGTAAATAATATATAGTGTTTTCGTTATAACACTTCGCCTTTTCTTTGATATCATTTTGTCTGTATTCTGTAGGGGGAATACATTTAACAAGCAGTGCTTCTCCGTAGTCCCCTCCACATTTGTACATGTTGTATTTTTATCTAAAAATATCACGATATTTTGTATATATTATACTATGTATAGTAAACGATATAATGTCCACTATGTGTTATACTCTTTATATTTATGATATAATGTCCACTATGTGGAATATGAATAAATTTCATTTCATTTCATTTCATTTCCTCAGTAGTAAGCAGGTTGAAGCTGAACTTCAAACAAAGTTATATACATTTAACGCGACACTCAATCATGACGCCTTGGAAATATTTATCTTAAAACACTTACCTTTCAAGGCACAGCTATATCTTGCTAAATGATGGTGCCGAAATTATAGCACATTGTCCAATCGAATTTTCCTTTGCTATGAACATAATCATTGTGCTGTTGTAGCTGCAACTGCAGTATACTTTGCTTTTAACTTGGCTTTACTTTGTCAAATACGAATTCGTTCCCGTATTCCAAATTATCATGATAAGATAGAAGAATATCTTCAAAGAGATGACCAGAGACTTCCGCTCTTATACAACTATAAAAAAGGCAGATAATCTTCTTATGATTCCATTTTAGATTTTCTGGTTCAAAAGGAGGAGAGATGCATATAATGTTATCACAGCTCCTGTAGCTGGAATTTCGTTCCTATATGTCCGAAGAAGAGGAAGACTATAAATAGGGAAAGAGCTTAAGACCTTGTAATATAGTTTATACTTGTTTGTCTCTATTATAGTACATTAAAGTCTTTGTTGTCCCAATATGAGAACACTCTACAAAGTTGTGTTTGTCTTTATAGGCATGATAGGGATATCTACCATGTTTGTTTCTGTGTTTATCCAGATATGGAGAACTGCTCTTGTCTGTTCTATCTCCTGGGGGTAGAATCCTGGCAGAAACTTTTACCTTTGGAGAGACAGAAGGTGAGAAAAACTCTTAGCCAAGAGTATCATACAAATATACATGTATTCGTTATTTAGAAAACTTCTTATTGATATGTGCATAATTTGTAATATAATTTCAACATTATGTCACTGATGCCATCAACCATTTGCGTCAAAATGTATATCTGCCTGCATATCCCTATACATACCTTTATCTCATTGGATTTTTTAAAAAGGTTGTTTGCTATACGATCTTACGCTGATTTTCAGGTGAGCATGAATGCATGCAAAATTTCCTGAATTCACATGTGGTTTTCAAACGTGAGTTTTCTGTTTCACATGAGAAAACCAAATCTCGAATTCTGTGATGAATTTGAGTGCGGTATATTACGAAGATAACATCATCTAGTACAATGATATTCTTCGTCTGCCCTTTGTCATTACAGATGCGGAGGGAGGCTCAGCAGGTCACGATGATCATGGACACGGTCACCATGACAACCAGGGACACGGGCATGGTCACGATGTTGAGGAGGAGTTCCCTTGCCGTCCCGTGGAGATGGTAGACTTTGAGAGGATGTATGGTGAGAAACCACTGGCAATTGACATTATCATATAGCACCATTATTGTGTAGATTGTGTCGATTGTAAATCTTTTGTAGTAAGAAGGAAATATAATTATACAGACTGCAATGTCAAACAAGGTCAGTATAAGATTGTGGAAATACATATCTCATTCTGAGTTTCAATAATATGAGATTGTATATTCCCATATATAAACCTAACCAGTGAACACGAATTGGACTCCTTTATTATTCACGAGATCCAAAACAGAAATCAAGTGCCTATCGTCATTGAGTATGATTCTTTTGTTTACCTATCTCTCAGATCATAAATCTAACATTGTGAGTTGTTTATGAAACTTGGT